>NW_028230448.1:10247455-10549051 GCF_043228905.1 Azolla caroliniana
CAATAATTAATATCGTAAGAGAAGGCTCAAGAGAAGGGAGAGTGGGATATACATCGCAATATGCAAAAGGGCCATGAGTTGAGCGTGTGCGATTAGTACAAACACGCTCGACCCGATGCATAAGTAGATTAACATCGTATGATGGTAGAAAGAAAAAAGAAAAGAAAAGAAAACGTAATGCAAATTTGATTCGACAAACATAGAAAGAAGAGAGATCGAGAAAGAAGAATACCGGGTTTGGAGTGTTGTTTTGATCCTGAGAAGAGCATGACAAGCCTTGTTAGATCCCCATCGCTCACACGCAAAAAACATCAAAACAAACAAAAAAATTTGTTACTAAAAGCTCTGATACCACTGTTAAGAGTCTATTACTAATCAATAGACCAAACTAAAGTAAAAGAAGGAAAATAGAATGGATAGAAGAACCCGTTCCACCCAACCACCCCCGAGCTATGATCTAGACATAGCCAACCTACCACCGACGTCCCATACCGCCGGATATTAGGATGACTAATACCTTGGAAGAGATAAACGCGATCGTCGAGACGAAAGCCTAGCCTGCACCGCCGGTGTCTAAGACAGCAGCCTTCTGACGTAATGTGATTATGAGGGTAGCTAAGCCTCATATTTATACCTTTTCCTAGGCCCCTTGAATAGATGCGCCTTCCTAAAAGTCTCTCCATTCATTGGTTGTCCAAATCATGATAGTGCAAGCACCTATCATTCCGAATGTCAAGTTCATTGGGAAATGTAAGCAATCCAATGACACTCTTGACCGCGACTCCAAGAAACCTAACCTCTTCTGTGCATATTACAAGAAACAGGGCCACACAGAGGATACATGTCGTCGTCTTGAGAGGAAGTCAATGAACACCCCTCCTCATGACAAATCTACGAGTCACACAAGTGAGTCTTTTGATGTTGTTAAAGTTCATACCAACCAGTTCATGTGAATGCACTTTTCCTTGACATTTACTTGGACCTAATGATTTACTCCGAGCATTCGGGTATATCAATGGAACACAAGCACATTTCTTGTTTGATTCTGGTAGTTCTCACAATTTTTCTTAATGATCACTTTGTGCAGCAAATGGAACTCCACATAAACACAAGTGTGATCATATCTAGATCAAGTTCACATGGAAAATGGAAGTGTTCAATACATCAGTGGCATTGTTTGTCAACTGCCGATTCAAATAGATACCTATTTGGAGAAGCTTGACTTTCATGTTATGAAACTACAATCCGCAGATGTCATTTTAGGATACCCTTGGTTTTCTAATAAAAACCCTTCTTTGTCCATTGATTGGGTTAATCACTCAATCACATTTGACCTTAATAATGGTAAACATTTTATTCAATGTTCCAAACTTCCTTCGCGTTCACTTGTGTCTTCTAAATCTTTAAGTGAGTATTCCAGCTCATTAATTTATTCGTGTGTAATTGATCCTACGCTTCAATTTTATTATTTTAATATTGACGCCACACAATTACCACATTATGAACAACGATTACTCAACTCTATTTTAGACGATTTTCAAGACGTGTTTCCTAACGAATTGCCACTTACTTTACCACCAAAACGTAATGTGGACCATCAAATTGAACTCATTCCTGGTGTTGCTCCTGTGAGCATTCCATCTTACCGACTTAGTCGATTAGAAGAGGATGAGATCGCTAAACAACTTAAGGAATACTTGAGTATGGGCCACATTAGGTATAGTAAATCACGTTGGGGTGCGCCAGTTCTATTAGTTAAGAAGAAGGAAGGTTCATGGCAAATGTGTATCAATTATCGCCGTTTGAATAAAATGACAATTAAAAATGCATATCCGTTACCTCGTGCCGATGATTTGATTGATTGTTTGCATGGGTCCCAATATTTTACGAAAAATTGAGTTACGGACAGGTTATCATCATATTCACATTGTCGAGGATGATATTCCTAAAACCGCTTTTCGTACGTGCTATGGCCATTATGAGTTTTTAGTCATGCCTTTCGGGTTGACTAATGCTCCAGCCACATTCCAACAAGCGATGAATGACATTTTCCGAGATCAACTCGGTGATTTTGTTGTCGTCTTCTTGGATGATATTTTGATATATAGTTGTATCTTGCAAGATCATGTTCAACATGTTGAATTTGTTTTGCAAAAGTTGCGTGACAACTCTTTCTATGCAAAACATTCAAAATGTGATTTTTTCCAAAAATATATTGTGTACCTAGGTCACTTAATTACGGAAAATGGTGTTAAAATTGAACCTTCTCGTCTTGAAAAGGTTAAACTTTGGCCCATTCCTCGTAATATTCGTGAATTGCGATCATTCTTAAGCTTTGTTGGATTTTTACGAAAATCAATTCGTGACTATTCCAAATTGACTACGCCATTAACTAACCTTTTAAAAGGTCATCCACGTAAGTCTGTCAAACCAATTGCATGGAATGAACAACTTGACAAATCATTTGACACACTCAAAGAGCATGTGTGTCTAGCTCCCACTCTTCTATTATCGGACCCTTCTAAGGCTTTCTCAATCGAAAACGATGCTAGTGATTATGCTATTGGTGTTGTGCTTTATCAAGGTGGTCACCCTATTGCTTTTGAAAGTAAGAAGCTTGATGCTATCGAATCTCGGTATTCAGTTCAAGAGAAAGAGTTGTTTGCAGTAATACATGTACTTAAAACATGGAGGCACTATCTCTATGGAAATAAATTTGTGGTTACAACAGACCATCAATGATTGAAGTATTTTTGTGACCAGCCAGATCTTGTTGGTTGTAAAGGCCGTTGGGCTGACCTTATATAGGATTTTGATTTTTCCATACGGTATCGCAAGGGTTCTATGAACACTGTTGTGGATGCTCTTAGTCGCATTAAAGAAGTTAACATGCTTAGCTTCACGAAAATAAAATCTGATCTTTTAGATCACCTTCGAGGGAAATACCTTGATGACAGTTATTTTTCGAAATACTAGACGAAAGTTGAATTTGGTTTAGATGTTGATACTAGCACCCTACCCTCGAAGGCGACCGTTCACATTACAAACGGTTTGCTCTACCGTAGTGGAAAGGTCTATGCTCCAGATTTACCAAACGTAAAACAGAAAATTCTTCATCTGCTGGTCATCCTAGAATACAACGCACACTCATTCTCATCTCGAGTATTCCTTTCTGGCCTAAGATGCGCTCTGACGTGCATAAATACGTAACTCAATGCTTCCAATGTCAAATTAATAAGTCGGAACAACTTAAAGCTATTGGTCTTTTACATCCCTTAGATATTCCCAACAACAAATGGGAAAGTATCTCGATGGATTTTATTGTTAGTTTACCTCGTACACAGAGGGGTCATGATGTCATTTGGGTTGTCGTTGACAGACTAACAAAATTGGCTAGATTTATTCCTACCAAAACCTCAATAACTACTCAACAATTGGCTTATCAATTTGTTGATGAGTTATTTGGTTTTTATGGATTACCGATGGATATTGTTAGTGATCGAGATTCCAAGTTTACCAGTGACTTTTGGACTCAAGTCTTTAAGAAACTAGAAACTACGTTGAGCATGAGTTCTGCAGATCATCCTCAGTCTGATGGACAAACTGAATGAGTTAATCAAATTATTGAGGACATGCTTCGAGCTTATGTAGCAAAAACCCCTTCTAAGTGGGAGCAATACCTTCCTATCTTAGAATTTGCCTATAATAGCTCTAAACATACATTCACTGGATATAGTCCTTTTATGTTGATGTATGGTTTTCAGCCACATGCCCTAGTTGATGTCACGATTCATTGTGATACATTAGACAGTACACGCATTTTTTTGCAAGACATGAACCAAATGTTGCATATTGCCAAAGACAATGTCAAGACGACTCAAGATCGTGCTCGATTTTATGTTGATCAGGATAGACGTCCTCGTGCATTTACTATTGGTCAAAAAGTTTTTTTGTGTGTCCCTACTAACTCTACGTCATTGTCTATGGGTAAGTGCGCTAAGTTAACCCCACGATATTGTGGCCCATTTGAAATCCTTAAGCGGGTTGGGTCATCTGCTTATCACCTTGCCTTACCCTATAACGTTGGTATTCATCTTGTTTTTCACGTTAGTCGTCTAAAACCAGTTTTAGGCTCTGGTGATAACACCATCACAATCCAAGATCTTGTAACATTAGAGGATTTTTCTTACAAACCTCATGTTCTTGAACGAATTCTTGATTCTCGTACTAGTAAACGTTTACGTTCTAAAGAGATTCAGCTATTCAAGATCAAATGGATGGATGAACCTATTGACGATGCCACATGGGAACGCGAGCATACTCTTAAGGCACAATTTCCTCACTTTATATTGCAAGAGTGCAATCTTTTGAAGTAGGGGAGTATGTTATGTACACATAACGTTGGTGAGGGTAGGTCACCAATATTTACATTAGTGAAGGATATGTTCACTAATGTTAAAAAGGGGACTCATGATTGGATAGAAGGAATGATAGGTGTATGCACTATCATGATTTGGACAACCAATGAATGGAGAGCCTTTTAGAAAGGCACATCTATTCAAGGGGCCTAGGAAAAGGTATAAATATGAGGCTTAACTACCCTCATAATCACATTATGTCGGAACGTTGTTGTCTTAGACACCGGTGGTGCGGGCTAGGCTTTCGTCTCGACGATCGTGTTTATCTCTTCCAAGGTATTAGTCATCCTAATATTCGGCGGTATGGGACGTCGGTGGTAGGTTGGCTATGTCTAGATCATAGCTCGGGGGTGGTCGGGTGGAATGGGTTCTTCTATCCATTTTATTTTCCTTCTTTTACTTTAGTTTGTTCTATTGATTAGTAATAGAATCTTAACAGTTCCACACCATCTTTTCCTCTTAAGTACCATAGTACTCATCCTCCTCTACCTCTAGTACTAATTCCCTCTCCATGTTTAGTACTATTCCTGACAGTTTGAAACGAATTGCTCTATCTTCTTACTCCTCCCTCTCTTCATATTAATCCTCTTATCCCTTTTTCCTCCAATACTATGGCAACTGTTAGTGGTCAAGAATATCAATCCGTTTTCTCAGAGTTGCAATGCTTGAAAGAAAGGTTTGTCGCATTGGAACAAGAAAATCAACGGTTGTTGGGGGATCTTCAAAAAATCTCTTTAGAAAAGCAACAAACGTAACAACAACATGGGGATCTAGCGTTACGCATGCAACAACTTGAAGCAACCATTGTAGCATTGCAACAACAAGGACCAAGTACTCAAGGGATTCATAAAGAGCCTAAGATCGGCCTTCCTATGATATTCGATGGGACGCAATCACAGTTCAAAGGATTCCTTAATCAGGTACGATTAGTCATTCAAATGCATCCTTCCCGATATCCCACTGATGCATCACGAGTGGGTCTAGTAGGCACGTTGCTGAGCGGCTCAGCTTTGGCATGGTTTGCTCCGTTATTAGAAAAAAGATCTCCATTTCTAGATAATTTTGCAGAGTTTATAAGCGAGTTTAAAGCCTATTTTGGAGATACTGATACCATAAGGACAGTAATCAACAAAATCCGACGATTACGTCAAGGTGATCATCCAGCCTCCGCTTACGCTATAGATTTCCGTCTACTCACCTCCAATATCCCATGGGATGATCAAGCATTGATGGAGCAATTTCGATACAGCCTACGAAATGATATAAAAGACTTACCCATGACTTTCCCCGAAGAACCAAAATCACTCAGAGAGGCAATCTGTCGAGTTGTACAATGCGATAACCGGCTTTTCGAGCGATGTTCAGAACACCAGTTAGAAATGCCAAGGACCAGGTCAAAGCCCAAATACGCCTCGGTCGTAGCAAAACCATTTGCAAGGGAACCATATAATGCATCTCTGGCAAATACTCGAACACCGATGGAAATCAACATCACACGTCATCGTGGACCATTGTCAGAAGAAGAAAAGCAACGATGCCAAGCAAATCTATTATGTCTTTATTGCGGAGGACCAAGGCATATCGTAGTAAACTATCCACATAGGCAAAGAATATAGGTAAATCAAATAGTAGCTTGTACTAAACCTTAGTCTATTTCAGTATGAGTGTCTGACAATCCTATTAGTACTAATAGCCCAAGTCTATCGAACAAATTTGAAGTCCTTAGTCAGTTAGAAGAAGAGTTAAACGACTAAGTCTAGCTAAAATAGGAGTCGTTCGGTTGGACAGCCCTAGATCTGGGCAGCCCATTACTGGTTCCATTCCCTCTAAGCAAGTTAGCAATGTCTTCTTAGCTCACGTAACAGTTAGTACTAAAAGTACCCCTCCAGTACATGTCTTAGCACTCTTAGATTCCGGAGCCAATTCTTGCTTCATAGATAGGAATTTTGCCCAAGCTCATCAGATATCCCTAAGAAAGCTTCCTTGCCCAACATCTGTAATCATCATAGATGGTCACCCCATTGCTTCCAGAAATATTGTAGAAGAGTCAAAGCCGATTCAGGTTGTCCTAGATAATTTGGTGTGTGTAGTATCATTTAATATAATTAGTAGTCCAGAGCATCCAATTGTCTTGGGGTTACCATGGTTCAAATTACATAACCAAGACACAGATTGGAGAACAAGAGAACCTTGATTATTGTGGTTTGAATAAGGTCACCATCAGGAATAGTTATGCACTTCCCCTTATCTCGAGTCTTTTAGAACGGATTAATGGTGCAAAGTTCTTCACAAAGATCGACTTATGAGGAGCATATAACCTCGTACGGATCCGACCACGAGATGAATGGAAGACCGCTTTTTGCACCCGATATGGGCACTTTGAGTATACCGTTATGACATTCGGTCTCACCAATGCGCCAGCAGTCTTCCAGCACATGGCAAATGATATATTCCGAGATCTCTTGGATATCGATTTGATCATCTATTTGGATGATCTACTAGTTTATTCAAAGACTCAAGAAGAGCATGATTCTCATGTACTATTAGTACTAAAACGACTTCGAGAACATGGTCTTTATGCAAAATTGGAAAAATGTAGTTTTGAGTGCAACCAGGTGGAATTTCTAGGCTATGTCATCTCCTCGGAAGGCATCTCTATGGATCTAGCTAAGGTCAAAACTATGGTAGAGTGGCATACTCCATGTTCGTTGTGAGATGTGCAATGTTTGTTAGGCTTCGCAAATTTCTACCGCAAGTTTATACAAGACTAATCAAAGCTTATTTTGCCTCTCACACAGCTTACCAAGAAGGGGCAGTCGTTTGTTTGGTTTAAGGAAGCGGACACGGCTTTTGTGAATCTGAAGAAAGCATTTACATCAGCTCCTATTCTAGCTCATGTTGATCCAAAAAAACCGTTCATCATTGAGGCAGACGTGTTAGATTTCGCCCTTGGTAGCATTCTATCGCAACAAGGCGATGATGAAAGACTACATCCTATGGCTTTCCACTCGCACAAGTTTGACGCTGCCAAAATCAATTACGAGATACATGACAAGGAGCTATTAGCAATAGTGGACACTTTTGCACAATGGAGGCATTTCTTAGAGGGATCTTCTCATCAAGTCACAGTATTCAGTGATCACAAAAATCTTGCCTACTTCACAAAAATCTTGCATACTTCACAAAAATCGACAACAAGCTCGGTGGGCCCAATTCCTCACTTGTTTCGACTTCAAAATTACATATTGTCCTGGGAAGCAACAAGGGAAGGCAGATGCATTATTGTGGCGCTCGTATCTAGCACCTCATCTCGGTGATCCAGCATTCAATAATCAAAAGCTAGTAATCTTGGGACCAACACAACTACAAGCAACATGGGTTTTTGACACTCCATTGGATTCCCGCATTATAGATACGATACGTGAAGACTTGAAGACAGACACTTTCGCTCAAGCCATTCTAGCGCAAATTGATCCCTCTCAGGCATCTTGTTCACATTCGCAACAACCAGGTACGGACTATCAACAATTCGAATGTCATGATGGATATGTTCGGACATGTGATACATGTTGTAGAGCCAAGATGCCAAGACACCATGCATATGGTTTATTAGAACCATTACCAATTCCAAGCAAGATGTGGCAGTCCATTTCTCTAGATTTTATCACAGATCTTCCAGTTCCAAAGGGATTCAATGCGATCTTAATAGTAGTAGATCGATATTCTAAGATGGCACATTTCCTGCCTTGTACTAAGGAAATCACTAATGAAGAAACTGCCAAAATTGTCATGCGTGAGGTATTTTGGCATCATGGCCTCCCAAATAGTATCATCAGTGACCGTGGACCTCAATTCGTCTCAAAATTCTGGAAGCATCTCTTCAAAATGCTCAAGGTCACTTGTAACCGCTCCTCCGGCTATCACCGTCAAACAGACAGACAAGCAGAATGAACAAATCAAACGCTGGAACAGTATCTTCGGTGTTTTCTAAGCTTATCAACAAGATGATTGAGCAGATATTCTCCACTTTGCCAAATTTGCTTATAATAACTCTATCCACTCATTGACTAAGGTTACACCATTTGATGCTTATACATGTTATCATCCTCGGTGGTGTGTATTCGAAACTCCAGAGTTACCCACAAATCCACGTGCAGAGGATCATTTGGAGCGGCTACGCAAGATACAAGCATACCTAATGATCGAGAATGTAGCAAATGGTCGAGTTCTTATTCAAGACTCCCATCGCCAAGGGGGGGGGTGTCATTATATAGCATGTTATGGCTTCAAAAGGATTTGAACCAATGACCTTTTGTCACATGGGTTGAAGCTCTACCATTAACCTATACATTGTAATACAAAGAATATTTTCATTTATTATTTTACTTAAGAAATTCATGTATATTCTTGATTTCTTTGGAACATTCTGGAAATGTCAAGAATGCTCCTAAGCACACTATAAAAAGAGGCACATGGCATTATTGAGAACCAATTCGGTTCAATGCTAGTCTTAAGCCTCCTAGTTGTTCTTGTATCTTTCTCCTTATAATATATATCTTCTATTGCCATCATCTCTCTCTCTCTCTCTCTCGTGAGTTCCACGCTATCTTTTTCTCTTAAGTACTCACAATACTCATCCTCCTCTACCTCTAGTACTAATTCCCTCTCCATATTTGTTACCGTGCGAGACGTACGGGTGATTGTTAAGTGTGATAAGTGCGGGTGAAAGATATATGTATGTGTAATGTCATACGATTATGAGTGTGAATGTAAGTGAGAGTGTGAGGGATATAAAGAGGTGTGAGTTTGTGACTAGGTGTGAATGGCCAAGGGTCTTGCACCCTTGTGTATCTACCCCTTTGTACCTATATTAACCCCTTATGGGGAATGAATGAAAAAAGGAATAGTTCTCTCTCTCTTCCTCTCTCTCTCTCTCTCTCTCTCCCATAACGTTGAACCCCTTGGGAGGGGGGTGGAGCCATTCTAGGCACCACCCCCCACCCCACAATGCTTCTCAATGCACATCGTAATCATGCTCTCAACCCCATAATGCTTATCAATCTCGCCATCACATTGTTTCCATCTTCATCACTATCAATGTCATCATCAATCTTGCAATGCTAATCATTTCCATATTCGTATTATTAACAAACCCTAACCCTATTCCTATCTTTATCACCATAATCATTAACCCTAACCCTAAAACCATCAACACTATTTTGGCACGCGCTACGGCCGACCATCCTTAGAGAAGAAGTCAAAGAAGGATGCACGATGACAACGTAAATGTGAAATGTGCGATAAATGGTGATAATAATGTGGGCGAAATCGAATCAACAATGTATGGTAAATGACGGTTACAATATGCTAGATAATGTCAATGAATGAGATGTGGCAATACGAATGTGCGAGAAAGAGTGGTGCGGGAAATGGAGACAAACGAAGACGGTGATGGAATAAGGGAACGGAGCCCGTGATGATGGCATGTAATCCATTGAGCTACGGCGTGCCACAGCTTCCGGCCCTCCTTGCCGTCCTTCCCTCGTACCATGTCGATTGCCATGCACAACCCGTCTGCAATCAACACCGGCCAGTCCACCTTGACCCCTTCATAGGTGGCTATGATCATCCCTGCCCGATTTTTTGGCATGACAGGGGGTCGGGGGTACACGTGACCGTACTCGTGGAGCACTCGAGCTATCTCCCTGAATAGCGGATCTTCGCCGCCCTGCGTCCGATAGCCTTTGCCGGCAACAGAGTACTCACCGAAATATCGGGTGAGTTGCTCCGAGGTTGGGTTATCGATCTGAAAGATTCCTCCCTCCGGAAGGCCTGTTAGCGCGCGGATCGCTTCCTCGGTGATGACCTCTGTGGCGAGCTCCTTGATGACCCGGTCGGCTTCTCTGTGCGGCGGTGCCTCCATGATGGCCAAGAACCCCTCCAGTCCGTTTTGCCTGAACCATTTCCTGGCCGCTTCCGACAGCGTTTGTGGTTCCATGTCTGCTTCAAGGTCGAGGGACGATGGCGAGGTAGAGTGGTGATGAGGGTGAGAGCGAGAGAGAGAGCGTTCTGAGCGCGGGGGTTCTCTGCGTGTAGGTTCGCGTTTGCTCAGCTTCCACTGCCTTGGTGCTTCTGTGCTTCTTGGCTCGCGAAAAAAAGAAGGTCTCCATGCGCTCCTCTATTTCTCTGTGCGTCTTGGCGCCTTTTTTTCGAGCGTGCGCACGTCGTGTACCGATTTAGTATTAAGTACGTGGCGGCTCTTAAATGCCCACTACGTACCTTTTCGCGCCTTGCTTTCACACCCGTTCATACCTCGATTTTTAATGATTTTTTTTTTTTTTTTTTTTTTCAATCTTTAATGACGGTGTGTGACCTTACACATCCGTAGGTCCCTTCGGACCCTGACCGTTTTCCTTACGGGTTGCCGTGTCTTCCTTCGTCTCTGCTATGGTGAGCTGCATAAACGGGTTCTTTGGCATCGGTCCTTTATAGGGTTTTAGTCGAAATCCGTTTACCCACTTGCCTAGTACTTCACCGGCAAGTGTCCCTATCTGATAGGACCCGTTGTATTCCCGTGTCAGCCAATACGGGCCTGTCCATCTGAACCGGAGTTTACCCGGCATCTTGCCCATCCTCGTTTGGAATACTAGCACCGGCTTTCCGATTTCGAACATCTTTTCGTTACCTTTCCGGTGACGGTCAACGAACGCTTTCCGTCGTCGTTGCTCCAGTTCCATGTGGAGGATGCTGGCCAGCCGTTGCTCCTCCAGTTCGCATAGTGCTGCTAGCCGTATTTCCTCCGACTTCTTTTCATTCAGCCGTTCCCGTAGTTGGATCCGTAAGCTTGGTACCTGAAACTCGACCGGCATGACCGCTTCTAAGCCGAATGCTAACCGGAACGGCGTTGTCCGGATACTCGTTTTGTATGCCGTTCTGTAAGCCCATAGCGCACTATGCAGCTTTGTGTCCCAGTCCGTCCGGTTTTCATTGACAATTTTGCGGAGAATGTTCTGCAGCGTTTTGTTGGTGGACTCTGCTAACCCGTTCGCCTGTGGGTAATACGGTGTGCTTCTTTTATGGACCACGGCATAGAACGTTGTTAAGCTTTCCACTACCTGGCCGAGGAAATGCCCTCCTTGGTCGCTGATCAGTTCAATCGGACATCCGTATCGGCACCAAATGTTCTCGTACAGGAATTTTGCTGTGGATGACGCGGTGTTGTCTCTCAGGGCCTTAGCTTCCACCCATTTCGTGCAATAATCCGTTGCCACGATGACATAACGATTACCCGTTCTCATTGCCGGTGGCTTGAACGGTCCGACAAAATCCAATACCCACTTCTGGAATGGCTCTAGTGGAAGTACCGGTTGGTGTGGCATCCGTGCTTGCTCCGTAGGCTGGCCCATTCGTTGGCATAGGTCACATTCCTTAGCATACCTGACGGCATCTTTTAGCGTCGTGGGCCACCATAAGCCGCTCTGCCATACCTTTCTTGCCGTCGCTTCCCCGGCATAGTGTCCTCCGGCAACCCCACAGTGTGCTTCCCGTAAGATTACTTCTTTCTCGTCACTACGGACTGCCCGTCTCCATATTCCATCTGCTCCTTTGTGGTAGAGAGTGTCCCGTAACAGACAGAAATTGCGGCTCTGCACCGCCAGTCGTTTCCTCTCGTCCCGGTTCATTTCCTCCGGTGGCAGGCCCGTGCTTAGGAACTGGTGCATGTTTGTCAGCCATTTATCTTCTGATGCCACCGTGTCGTCCGCTGCCGTTTCCGGGGTGATACGGAATAACTCCGCGTCCGGGAATTCATCCGCTACTCCGTCGCCTGGTTCTCCGGACTCTAACCGGCTCAGGTAGTCTGCTACGGCATGCTGGATACCGGGCCGGTGGAAAATCTCGAATTCGAACTCCTGCAACAGCAAGGTCCAACGGGCCAACTTACCGGTCAGGGACGCCTTGGACACTAAGTACAGAAGCGCCGAGTGATCCACATGAAAGGAAAACTTCCTTCCCAATAGGTAGTGCCGAAACTTTGTGACGCTGTAGATCATGCCGAGGGCCTCCCGTTCCGTCGTTGAATAGTTCTTCTCCGCTTGGGACAGCTTCCGGCTGGCGTAATATACCGGCCGGTACCATTTGGGCTCCGTAAGCTGCATTAAGGCGCTGCCAATAGCGATGTCGGACGCGTCCACGAACACGTGAAATTCCTTGCTCCAATCCGGAGGCTGCACGACGGGTGCTTGCGATAAAAGTACCTTCAGGGCATTGTATGCCTTATCCTCCGTATCCGTCCATTGGAACGGTGTCCGATGTACCGCGGTGTGTAATGGTGTAGCCAAGTCAGCCAAGTGACGGAGCATCCGGCTGTGCCACCGGATCTGTCCTAAGAATCGGCTTAGTGCTTTGGCCGTTTTCGGCGCCGGTGCCCCTAGTATGGCGTTTACTTTGTCCGGGTCGACCGCAATGCCCTCCTTACTTACAATGTGTCCCAGCAATATTCCACTTGAAACCCCGAAGATGCATTTTGCTGGATTTAAGCTTAGCCGGTATAACCTACACTTTTCAAGGCATAACCGTAGGTGCTGCAAATGGTCTTTTCCCCGGCTATAGACTGCAAAATCATCCAGGAAAACTTGCATGAAGGCAGGGATGTATTCTCCGAAGATCTCCATGATGATTCGCTGGAAAGTTGCTGGAAAAAAAAAAGAGAGAGGAAAAAGAAATTTAAAATAATATTATTATAAAGAAATAAAAAGAGAAAGATAGGGGCATAAGACAAATTTCAAAAACTCATGGACCTAAAAGAAATGGACGCAAACCACACACAACTCACAAGATACAAAGAAGACTATACATACAACGTTTTTTTGACAACCCGAAGTATGTTACCAAGTTCGTGTGCCGACAGAACGAGAATGTTCGTGTCGATAAAGATTCGCTGACCGACAAAGATGTTCGAGTCAAGCGCTCCGATCGAGGGAGTCGATCGTTGAGAGGACCGATGGAAGTTCCGGTCGAAGAAAGATTATGATCAAGGCATGTGGGATCGAAGTGCAAGGCACTTTCCCACGGGCGTGCCATATTGTGTTACCGTGCGAGACGTACGGGTGATTGTTAAGTGTGATAAGTGCGGGTGAAAGATATATGTATGTGTAATGTCATACGATTATGAGTGTGAATGTAAGTGAGAGTGTGAGGGATATAAAGAGGTGTGAGTTTGTGACTAGGTGTGAATGGCCAAGGGTCTTGCACCCTTGTGTATCTACCCCTTTGTACCTATATTAACCCCTTATGGGGAATGAATGAAAAAAGGAATAGTTCTCTCTCTCTTCCTCTCTCTCTCTCTCTCTCTCTCCCATAACGTTGAACCCCTTGGGAGGGGGGTGGAGCCATTCTAGGCACCACCCCCCACCCCACAATGCTTCTCAATGCACATCGTAATCATGCTCTCAACCCCATAATGCTTATCAATCTCGCCATCACATTGTTTCCATCTTCATCACTATCAATGTCATCATCAATCTCGCAATGCTAATCATTTCCATATTCGTATTATTAACAAACCCTAACCCTATTCCTATCTTTATCACCATAATCATTAACCCTAACCCTAAAACCATCAACAATATTTAGTCCTATTCTTGACACTTAGGTATCAGGATGGCTCAATCATGGCAGAGCACTTGAATGGCTTCCAAGGACTCATCAACCGAACCACCTCTCGAGAAGTACCTCTAGCCAATGAGGTACTAGCACTATTATTGTTGGGATCCCTTTCGGATAGTTGGGAGACACTTGTTGTCACATTGGGACTTGTCGGACCGGAAGGGAAACATCTGACCCTAGAGTAGGTGAAAATTTGAGCTTGCTAAATGAGGAAGCTCGTCACAGAAAGTGATACACCTCGAGCAAGAGGCTGAAATCTTTCCCTTCTCTTTGTGCATGAACCATCTCCTTGGTTCCTGGCAGGGGATATCACGGCTGAGTCTCCACTACTCGTCCGCTCTTCATGAGACTGGTCATTTCTACTCAGTCACTCATGCGGCCCACTTAGCCGGAATGAAATCGAACTCTCATCTAGAGTACCGAATCCTTCTTCATCTTCTAGCCGGATCGTTTCGGGCTTGCTAGCCTCATCCTCCAAAATCGGGTCGGAGTCGGACATCGGAGCTGGTAGAGAATTCCATGATGCCGACTCATCAAATTTGACATATCAGCTCACTTGAACTTGTTTTGTTCGGGGGTTATAGCACTTGTAACCCTTTTGCTCATGTGTGTCGCCGACAAGGATGCACTTCTCCAACTTTGGGTCCAGCTTTCTCCGCTTCTCATCCGGAACATGCACATATACAATGCTACCAAATATCTTAAGGTGCCGTAAATTCGGCTTTCACCTAAAGTACAACTCATGGGCTTACACCTTATCCCCGATCCGGTTTTGGATGTAGACGGTCATCCGGACCGCATCGGCCGAGTAGAACTTGGGCCATGCTCTTCTCTTCCAGCATTGCTCGTGTCGCCTCCACAATTGACCGGTTCTTCCTTTCGGCCACACCATTTTGTTCCGGTGTATATCGAGAGTTGATTTCCCTCCGAATTCCTTTCTGCTGCAGATAACTATTGAATTGGCCGGGAAAATATTTTTTTCTGCCATCCAACCGCAAGCACTTGATCTTCCTCTCCATTTTTCATTCTACAAGACTTTGCAGGTTCCAGAAATAGTCGAAAACTTCGTTTTTCCTTTCGATTAGGTAGATCCATGTGTGTCCGTTGTAGTCATCGATGATAGAGACGAAATATCGACTCCCGCCAAGACTAACGTTCTGTGTCGGTCCCCATACATCCGAATGTATTAGATTGAGCTTGTTACAGCTCCGGTTTCTTTCGGTGGGGAACGGAAGCGGGTGTTGCTTCCCAAACTGGCAGACTTCACATATTTGGGCCTTCCGGTCACTGACTTTTGGCAATCCAAAAACAACTTGTTTCAATTGCAGGTCCTGAAGCTTCCGGTAGTTGACGTGACCGATCCACTTAGAGATCGATGTCCGATTCAATTTTCTGTCCTTTGGGAAACAAGGCGGTGCCTACGTCATTGGTGTTGAGGATAAATATCATGTCGTCCCTGCGCCCTTGCGCGATTATCCGGCCTTCTTCCTCAATGAAGCACCTGAAGTGCGTTATCGTGGTGTGGCTCGCCCAGAAGCATAGCATTGCGCAAACCGAAGATAACGTGAAAGTGAGGAAGGAATCGTTGGGATTTTGGACGGAAGAAACAAAAGAGTAGAGATAGAGTAAATAGTGATCATCAAGATGTGACAAGATAGGATGTAAAATGATAATTGAGGGAATGTAAGAAATTTATAATTATTTCATGGAAGAGTTACAAAATGGTTGCGAGCATCATTGAACCGTCGAACTTTGTCTCACAAGGTAGTCGCTCTTCTCTTTCTTGATAGTAGACCACAATCTTCCCTTCTATCTTTCGATGAGGATAAGACTCGAACCTCCGCCTTTTCATTGCGAGTTGAGCACCGCTGCCGCCAAGCCTTTTGAAGATTGTATACAGCTTTTACCTTCTCTCCCTCTTTCTCTATTATGGTATCTCTTACAATATAATTTCGCTCGATTCCAGACAATAATTCTATTCAATATGATTGATTGATTCCTTGATATCCTTGTTACTATACTCCCTTCTCCTTTTATAGGAAGGGGATGGTTTTGCATGTGGGCCATATGTCACACATGCAGAGAGGGCTCTTGCATGTGTGCTATATGGTACACATGTAGTACATTACATGGTTTATACATTATCAATTCAAATCATATAACACGCATGGATATACAAATCATGGATATTGGGTAAATGGTAAGAATTGAGACTTGTAAGGTAGATGTTGTTAGTTCAAGTCCTCTCTTGCCAATGTGATATGCTATATGTAGTACATTATATGGTTTTATGGTTTAAACCATACAATACTACTTCAAATAAAACAACATATATGGTTCTATTTATATTAAAAGTATAGGCCAAATGTTAAGGTTTGAGAGTCATAAGGTGGGGGTTATTGGTTCAAGTCCTCTCTTGTTTATGTAATATAATATATATGCTTTTTATTTGCCTCTACATATAATGTATAATATTATCATAGTGTGTTGTTGATATTATCTTTATAAAACATTATGAAGATTTATTTTATTTTAGTTACATATTTATCTTATTGTAGATTTTTAATGTGAAGCTTTCCTACTTCACAACATCTACCCCCTCTAGAGCTGCACATCCTCCGACATGTGCCACTATCTTTCATCTTCATGTTGATCTATTGGAGGAGGTTCAAGCTCAAACCTTTTCTTAAATACTTTTATCCTCTTTCCAGCTACCACGTTTAGGATTAGTGTCCCATCCAATTCACTAAGCTTATAAGTAAAGTTATCATATACTTTTTTTACTATATAGGGCCCAAACCATCTTTCAGCGAACTTGCGGATAGTGCTATGTTGATTATCTAAACTGCTATCATACACAAGCACCCAATCCCCCTCTTCTATTTTCTTAGGCCAAATTCTATGAGTTTTATCAAAGCGAATTTTATTCTTCAGTCGAGCCTCCTTCAATCGTTGGGCTGCTAATTCTACATCTTAAGGCCGATGCTCTAATTGCTAAATTCGCAATGCAAGCAATTCTTCTCTGCTCAGCTCTTCTCTCCATGGAATAGATGTCCATGACATAATTGATTCTTCTATTGGCATGATGGGCTTTTGGCCAAGTATCAGTTCAGCTGGCAAATATCCTGTTACAGAACTATGTGGTGTCTGATCTGCCCATAGTGCATAAGGTAGCATACATGGCCAATCTCTTATTCTACCTTTACAACTTTTCACGATAGCCTTAACTACTAGGCTATGTCCTCTTTTAATCTTTCCATTACCCTCCGGATTATATGCAGTTGTAAGCGATAATTTGACCCCTATCCGGCTGAAGAATTCTTTAGCTTCATCAAAATCAAGTTCTCCTCTATCTGCAATTATTTTACCAACACACCCATAATGACATATTGCATCTTCTAACAAAAATTTACATACAGCTCTAGTTGTTTTTTGTCGTAGTGGTCTTCCTTCTACTTGGTTTGTAAGGTCTTCTCTTGCTAGTACTAAATATCGCATTTGACCTTCCCCAAGTGGCATTGTCACTAGATCAACCATCCATTTATAATGCATTGATGATGAATA
Source organism: Azolla caroliniana (assembly GCF_043228905.1). NCBI lineage: Eukaryota > Viridiplantae > Streptophyta > Polypodiopsida > Salviniales > Salviniaceae > Azolla > Azolla caroliniana. The sequence goes on from NW_028230448.1 coordinate 10,265,104, forward strand.
TGTTGGTTTTCTCTCATCTCAATACCGAATAGTTGAATACCTATGGCAAACCTCACAGGTTTCCACAAATTTCGTTACACCTATATATATATGTGGCCACCAACACTTTTCTTTCAACTTCATAAATGTTGCTCATATGCCTCTATGTCCTGCCCACAAACTATCATGGAATTCATTAATTAATTTTTTCTTAATTTCATCCTTACAAATGACTCGAAGAGGATTCTCGGTTGGCCTTTTTGGACACCTCCATAAATGCCCTTCATGTAGAAAAAATTTGAATGCTCATCTTCGAAATTCATTTAATTATTTCTTCGACCATGATGGGTAACTTGGCTTCTTGAGTCTTTAGAAAATTTCCTATTTCTAAACATTGACCTTCATACTCCATGCCTTTGAACATTATGCTTACATTAAACTCATCATGAGGCTTAATAGATACTTGATGAGCAACTTGATGACTTGTAGTTGCCCAATTCTTATCTTCAGCTTGCATCACCCTTTCATTTATGAACCTTGCTCTTGACAGCATATCTGTGATTGGGTTCTCTTTGCCCTTTATATGTCATAATTCTGGGTTCATGGTTCTGATGTATGCAATCCACCGAAGCATTGCAATATCTGGTGTCGTGCAACTTGCTATCATTCCGATGAGTGGCAGACAATCTGTTCAACCACTACATCTGCTCCGATCAAGTAATCTCTATCTATTTTTAATGTAGTAAGCAAACCCTACAATTCTCGTTTAAAATAATTTCTTTTTCTTTCATTTAATATCTTTGCTCCAAACCTGATAGCATATTGATGTTGATCTTCATCTTCTTGGTTGATAACCCAACCGATCCCAATTGGGCTAGTATCAACTGTCACTATAATTGGTGTTTCACCTTTGTAGTATGGTTGACGAAGAACTGGAGCTTTCAATAATGCTTCTTTCAATTGTTGAACAACTTGTGTATGTTCATCAGTCCAAATAAACTTCTTCCCTTTTCTTAAAAGTTGGTAGAGAGGATCTAATACATGTGCAAAGTGTGGTAACCAAATATGATAAAACACACATGCACCTAAAAATCTTCTCACATCTATTACCGATTCGCAAATCTCCTTCATATTTTGTATTGTATTAATTTTGATCGGTGAAGGCTTCCTCCCATACCAGCCACACATATGACAAACTATCAGAACTTCGTTCTGCCCAAAGCATGACTTTGTTCCTGATGTGTCAATGACTGGTGTTGAATCCCTTCAAAGGAACCATGGAGGTTACAAGTATTTATACATGTTCTAAGATTGAATATCTCTAGAATATACTCATCTAGAATATACCGTACAATATTTCTAGAATATACTAATGACTAGAATATTCTGATTCTGAAATGTACTATATGCTAGACTATAGAATACTAAACCATTATATACAAATGCATGCTCATATCAAAATGGTTGAGCATGACATCTTGTAGCTGTGAGGTTGCAGGTTTAATCCTCAATAATTACGTATTTGACGTCGTTGTGCCGTGATAGTTCCCATCAAGGAGTTTTTTGTCAAACAAATGGAGGCAACACCACATAGATTGTGTCAAAGGTGAGGAAGCGAAATGGTGGTAGTTTATAATACCAGCTAATTGGATGTTTCGGGAGTGTTCGTTACGACATGTTTGTGTTCATGATGTTAAGGTGGTGTGCCATTTGGTTCGCATTCCAAATTGAGTGAAATGGAAACAATGCATGCTCCTTAGCATTGGTTCCCTCTTAAAACTTGTGATATGGGTACAATATATCAAGCTCTTGAAAGTAGGATCAATGAGGAGAAGATGGTGTGAACAATTGAGACAATCTTATAGAGGCCTTAGGTTGGTTCCAAAACTTGTATACATGACTAGAGAACGTGTGTCAAGGCTAGAGCCTTTGCTTGCTTTGCTCTCGACATCACTAGGCATGCTACGAAGGAGATCCTCGATCAACTAACAAGAGTTGTGGAAGAAGTGAGTGAAAACTCCCATTGAAGCATACACCACCCTCATCATTAGACAATAATCAAACATATAAATCCCTTTGTTGTTGCGTGTTGAGCAACTGCATCACGTTTGCCAAGTGTTATCAGGCCATTCTAGGTCATGTTTGCCAAGTGTATTACAATTAGCCATTCCTTCTTTTTTGATTGTCTATACTGTTAGGAATTTATCCCTCCTATGGGAGAAGTCGACAATCAAAGTCAATGAAGAAGTTGACATTGAATTGACGAGCCGAATACATGATGGTCGATTGGATCGCCCAGCGAGTCGACAGGGTCATTAACTGGTTCTTGGAGGAGATAGAGAGCCGACTATGATAGTTGACTACATTGATGGATGCTCCAAGTCGAAGACAAGGCCGACAAGTCAAGCCGATTAATTATTATACACATTATATATAATAATAATAATAACAACTACTTTTGTAAATATCCCATACTGTGTATGAATATAAATACACCTAGGGCAACCATTATGGTTAATGATGCAAGGTAGAGCTTACGCAGTAGAGTGTAGAGGAGAGAGTAACAAAGAGTAGGAAGAGATGCGAGAGCGTGAGAGCGTGAGAGTGTGAGAGAGAGATGCAGAGTTTAGTGAAACTTGCTGAAACCCTAAGAGGGTATTCTCTGTATTTATAGAGACTTGTAATCTCTCTTTTGTATCTCTGTTCATAGTGAAAACTTGTTGTCCTGTGGTTTTTGTCGTTTTAGGGTTTCCACGTAAATATTGTATTGTGTATTGTGCATTCTCTATTCGATTTTCTATTTTCTATTTTCTATTTCCGTGTTGGTGCATTTCAGTCTATCTTTCTCACATATCTACGGTCTGAACTCATCATATACCTACATAATGCTTCTCTTATCATTAGGAGGATCGCAATGGCACCTTGAGGGATGTTTTCCAAAACCTCCATATATATTATAGAAATGTGTACTTTTATTGGACATATAATTTTGCAATGTGAGATTCTAGGAATGGGGTTTCAAACCTCCATTTCATGGGGGGCCAATTTGAGTTTTCTTTCTTTACCCTTTAGAAAAAGTTTTGAGTTCCTAAAATTATTAGGGGTTATAGCAATTTTGGCATATGCCTAATACGTTTGTATTTGAGACACAATTTGGTGTACAAAGACATATATTAGGCAATTGAAAGGTATAGTTCTCATTGTTGTAAACCCACAAAGATGTTCTCGCTTAAGGACATCCAAATATGTCAATTGGTGAGGCATAATATTTGCCTTTTGTGTCTTGAAGTTTTGTAGTATCTCAATCAAGATATGAAGATCATTTGTCTCTAAATTATCTGTTGAGAATCAAGCTCAACCTGGTCTAGTGTGTGAACTCACCTTGAGAGTGAAGAGACACTCCAACGGTCAAGAGTCACCATTATGTCACCACTTTGTATTCTAGCATTTAGTATGAGTCATAGAATCATATTCTATGACACATAACTTATGAGCTTTCACATTCCCCATGCTCCATGAGCCTTGTAGTTAATGAAGAGAGAGGGTGACTACATAAAGCACCCTCCTCCCACCTTGTATAATGTTGTCTTTCTCCTTTGTCAATATACTTTTACATTGTGTATTCCTTGTCTCTCTCTCACTCCCTCTCTCTCTCTCATACACACACATAACTCATATCTCTTCCGCTTCACAAGAATCCATCTCTTGATTCTTTACATGGTATTAGAGCGATTTGGTAGCTCGATCTAGCCCATTCGCCTCATCGTGATCGTGTGTTGTGCTCCACGCCGACGACCAAGAACCGGCTCATCGCTATCGTAGCTTCGCTACATAGCTCGCATTCAAAGAGAGAAGAAGAAAAAGAAGAAAAAGAATCAACATAATGAATACTCAAATGGGGAGCGCTCTCCCTACCGAGAAGTTGGATCGAAATAACTTCGCATCTTGGGAGTACAAGATGCACCAATACCTTGTCGGACAAGGCTATTGGAGCTACATCAATGGAGCGCATGAAGACCGACCCGCCGAAGCAGCTCCCGGATACGCAACATGGGAGCAAGCCGCTAGCCGCATGATGTATTGTTTGGCGACATGTGTTCACAACCACATGCTCGGTTACATTCAAGAAGCCAAGACGCCGAAGGAAGCGTGGGAAAACCTACGAAAGATTTTCAGCGCCAACACGAACGCGAGGAAGCTTCAACTCCGCCAAGAGTTGAACAACATTCAACAAATGGATATGTCCATCACGACATACACCTTGAAGATCAAGGAGCTTTGCGACTCACTCGGCTCAATAAGCGTAAGTATAGATGATGATGAAATGGTGCAAATATGCCTCGGCGGCCTCGCACCACGGTTCGGCACGATGCGAACCACCGTTCTAGCACGGGAGAAATCTCCCTCCTTGTTCGAGCTCCAATCAATGCTATTGGTCAAAGAAAACCATGTGCGTACGAGGAGCAATGAGTCGGAACGCCACATGCTCTACACGCACTCTAATGGAGGAAGAGGACGTGGACGAGCGAGAGGCCGATTCGGCCAAGGACAAGGCGGACGAGGTCCGACCTACGACAACAACTCCCAATTTCAGCCACAAAACGGAGGCCAACGAGGAACCTTCGTAAGAAGGGGGAGCTTCCACTCTGGCCCGAGCCGTCAAAATGCAACCGAATGCGGATATTGCGGAAAGCTCGGCCACCACGAAGAAGAGTGCCGAAAGAAGATGTGTGAATCGGCTTCCACAAGCCGACAACTCACAAATTACGCGCACAATTCCGACTACGAAGAGTATAGCGGAATGTACGGGCACAACTCCGACTACGAGGATCGTGGTGGAATGTACGCATACAACTCCGACTGTGGCGAAATGTTCATGATGAAACATAGAGCAAACTCTATGTCGGCCTCTACCTCAACTAGTGCCCTCAATCCGGAGGACGTATGGTTTGTTGACTCCGGAGCCTCAAACCATATGACATCCCACAAAGAATGGTTTCTCGAACTTCGAGAGCCGGAGGGACCCGGTTATGTCGAAACCGGAGATGACACTACGCACCCGATTCGGCACATCGGCAATGTTCCGTTTGGCGAAAGAGGTAAGCAAACATACATTAAAAATGTCTTGCATGTACCCACCATCACAAAGAATTTGGTCTCGGTTGGCCAAATAGTTGAGCAAGGGATGCAAGTACGATTCGACCAAGAAGGGTGCTTCATCGAAAAAGAAGGTCGAATTATCGCACGCGGACGAAGAGAGGGCCGGATGTTCATTCTCGATTCGCACGAGATGAAATCCGCCATGTTCGCGAAAAGCACGAAAGCTGACTCCGACATAGAGCTATGGCATAAGCGAATCGGCCACATCAATCTCAACAAACTCAAAGCAATAAAATCGAAAGGAGTCGTCATCGGACACCCGACATTCAAAGAGAAGGAGATTGAAGGTGTATGCGAAGCGTGCCAATTCGGCAAGCAACATCGACACGTATTTCTGAAAGAGCGGAATGTGAGCAAAGGCGTACTCAACGTAATTCATTCCGATGTATGGGGTCCAGCCAAAACGGCGACATTCGGCGAATGCCGATATTACGTGCTCTTCATCGACGACTTTTCTAGGCACACTTGGATCTATCCGATGCGGCAAAAGAGCGAAGTGTTCGGACACTTACAAAAGTTCAAGAATGAAGTCGAGAAAGCCACGGGCCAACATGTACGATGCCTTCGATCGGATGGCGGCAAGGAGTACTTCTTGGATGATTTCACGGCGTATCTCCGAAAGGAAGGAATTCGGCGAGAATTCACTTGCCGACACACTCCACAACAAAACGGAGTAGCCGAGCACAAAAATCGGCACATCCTCGAAGTAGCGCGGGCCATGATGAACGAGAAGCATATGCCCAAGTCATATTGGGCTGAAGCGGCAAATATGGCCATCTACCTAATGAACCGGTGCACAACATCCGGCGTGCACGAGGTCACTCCGCACGAAAGATTCTTCGGAAAGAAGCCGAAACTATCACATGTTCGGATATTCGGCTCCATTGCGTACGTGCACATCCCCGACGAGAAGCGTCAAAAGCTCGACCCGAAGTCGAAGAAATGTATCCTCGTAGGATACTCACTGGAGCAAAAGGGGTACAAGTGCTACAACCCCTCAACTCGAAAATCTCGGGTAAGTCGAGACGTCATCTTTGACGAGTCCGCATCCTGGTACACACCAGAGACAACTTCGCTTCCGCTCGACCCGGAATCCACTGAACAAGAGATAGAGGATGAAGATCATCTTACGTGCATGTTCGATCACGACCCGACTGAGCGGATCACAAGAGCCTTTGAGCGATCAAAGCACATCACGGCCTAGCCCGAAGATAGACAAAGGCAAGGCGAAAATGGTGGAATATGAAGACGATCGCTTCGACGACGATGAATCGACTCACTCACTCGACAGTGAGTTCAGCGGTTTCGTGGTACCAATCGGAGCCAAGAATTCCCTCATCTCTGCAAATAAAAAGCTCCGTCGATCCACTCGTGAAAAGAACCTTGTAAGCCGATTCGGCTACAACGATTACATGGCGTACCATTACGCCTTCATGATGAAGGTAGCGACAGTACGGGAGCCGGAAACTTTTTCGGAAGCCGCGAAGGACCCGCGATGGATCAAAGCAATGAACGAGGAGATGCAGGCACTATGGAAGAACGAGACGTGGGATCTCGTTCCCACCTCACCACACAAAAAGGCGATCGGATGCAGATGGATCTACAACTAGGTGAAGTATAACGTCGATGGCTCCGTAAACCGCTACAAAGCTCGACTCGTAGCGAAAGGATACGCTCAGACGTATGGCGTTGACTACGAAGAGACCTTTGCCCCGGTGGCAAAGATGACGACGGTACGGACCGTAATTGCGATTGTCGCGGCGAAAGCGTGGCACCTCCATCAAATGGACGTCAAGAACGCCTTTCTACAAGGCGAATTAGATGAGGAGGTGTACATGATCCAACCACCCTGCTTTAACTCGAGCACTCATCCAAAAGCCGTATGCCGACTCAAGAAGCCACTCTACAGCCTCAAGCAAGCACCGCGTGCTTGGCATTCGAAGATAACGCAATATCTTCATCAAATCGGCTTCTGTATGTCAAAATCGGACAACTCCCTCTACATACGAAGCAATTCCGCAAGTCCGATCGTCATCATCTTATATGTAGATGACCTAGTCATTGGAGGTGAGCATCTCGTCGAAATCACTAAGGTCAAATCCCTCCTTTCCGACAAGTTCGAGATGACGGACATGAAGGAGCTCCACTACTTCCCCGGCATCGAGGTAATTCGGACTCCAGCCGGAATCATGATCTCTCAACGGCACTACATCCTCAACTTGTTATACAAGTTCGGGATGGCTGAGTGCAAATCCGTAGCAACCCCGCTCGATTGTAATCTCAAACTAGATGCGAACTCCAGCACCAAAGCATGTGAGCCGACTCAGTATCGGCAACTCATCGGGAGTCTAATCTACCTCACTATCACTCGACCCGATCTCAGTTATCCGATCGGTCTCCTTAGCCAATTCATGCAAACACCGCGTGATACTCACTTGGATTGCGCTCAGCGAGTTCTACGATACGTGAGCGGCACAATGGATTGCGGCATCCTCTACAAGACCGCGATGCCAATACAACTCAAGGGGTACACAGACGCCGATTGGGCCGGCTACAAAGCTGATAGAAGATCAACCTCCGGATTTGTTTTCTCCCTCGGCAGCGGAGCAATATCCTGGAGTAGCAAGAAGCAGCCTACCATCGCTCTTTCGAGTACGGAGGCGGAATATAGGGGCGCAGCTGTAGCTGCATGTGAAGCCGTATGGCTTAAGAGGATTTTGAAGGATTTGGGCGTTCCCATCAAGGATCCAACTCCCCTTTACTGCGACAACATGAGCAGTATTTATCTGGCTCGGAACCCAGTGTTCCACACGCGGACAAAGCACATCGAAGTGCACTATCACTTCATCTGAGAGCGCATTCTAGCTGGCGATGTCGACCTACAACATATTAGCACCAATCTTCAAACAGCTGACATCTTCACTAAAGCCTTAGGAGCTGACAAGCTATGGCAATTCATGACCGATCTCGGATTGACGATCCCTGACCTGCCAAGCTTGAGGGGGAGTACTGAAGGCACTACGCAATAACGCGTAGATTCCGCAACTACGCACTACGCAATAACGCGTGGATTCCGCAACTACGCACTACGCAATAACGCGTGGATTCCGCAACCACGCAACAAAGCCGCGAAGAAAGATGCAAGCCGAAGCACAGACTTCGCAACTACGCACAACGCAAGCTGGAGCACGGATTCCACAACTCCGCATACATGCGAGTCGACACGAGTTGACGCGGACTCTAGAACGCGAGTTGAAGCGGATTTCGGATACAGTCTGAAACCGACCCGACTTGAGCTTGAGGGGGCGTGTTGAGAATCAAGCTCAACCTAGTCTAGTGTGTGAACTCACCTTGAGAGTGAAGAGACACTCCAACGGTCAAGAGTCACCATTATGTCACCACTTTGTATTCTAGCATTTAGTACGAGTCATAGAATCATATTCTATGACACATAACTTATGAGCTTTCACATTCCCCATGCTCCATGAGCCTTGTAGTTAATGAAGGGAGAGGGTGACTACATAAAGCACCCTCCTCCCACCTTGTATAATGTTGTCTTTCTCCTTTGTCAATATACTTTTACATTGTGTATTCCTTGTCTCTCTCTCTCACTCTCTCTCTCTCTCTCTCATACACACACATAACTCATATCTCTTCCGCTTCACAAGAATCCATCTCTTGATTCTTTACATTATCATATGACCATATCAAATAATAACTTCTTTTGATGGCCAAAGTGATCTATCTATCCAACAAAAAGTAAATTTGAGCAAAATTAAATTGTACATAGAAATTAATAGGTAATTTCCTTAAGTTGTTATTCAAACTACAATGACATAAGGAACTATGAGTACAAATAGCGGAGTATACAATGTACAAAATAAATATGTTTGGAAGAGGTATTGGCATACTACCAATGCGGTTAGCCCATGAACACTCACAAGATGGTCATATAACATCAAAGTCTTCCCAAGTAAACCACATCGAGTGATCCTGCTCAACCTTAAGTAATGAGACTATATAACCCCCTCCAATGTAGACAACATCCTCTTTAATCAATCGTTAAAGGGAGAGAAAGGCCTAATATATCCTCCAAACCTTTTTCCACTAAAATTAGGGATCACTCACTTGTTCACAAAGAATATAGATGTAATTACGATAAAGCCAAGCATACTATTAATATATGTCAACTGTAAGCACAAAGTTTTACAAATTCCTGATGAAAATATTATAGTTACCAAACATATATATATATGATGTTTTGAAATATGAAGCACACTATTGAAGTATCAATCATAAGGAAAACATTTTAGAATTTGTTTACAATAATACTATATAGTGCTTATTATTCTCAATCATCACTTTTCACAAATAATAATGGAATTATGCTTTTAAACCCCATCTTAGACATTCCACAAAACAGAAGCGTGAATGTATGTCTTTGTCCACGTCAAAGCTCACTTTGGAAGGAAACCATTAAATGTTCTTTGATTTTTGTTCGATGTGATGGATGTTTGCAACATACCTTTTGAGTTCTCTCATCTTGAGGTACCCATGTTCCACTCAAGGCATAAACTAAAACATTTACATGTCCCTCTCTTTCCAATGTTGATTGTTTCACGCATTTCTTTTTCGTCACTTCCACTGCCACATATGGTTCCCCCCTCCCCCCCAAAAGTGAGAAAATCGTAGGAATCAATTGCATCCCCATTTTATTCCACATCTTTTACATTCTAATGTTTGAAGTCCACAAAACCAATCTTTTATTGTGGAGACAAGAAATTATGCATGTGGTTCTCCCTCTTTAAATTTGGTGCCAAATCCTATTATCGATTCTTTTCCTTTAATCTTCCATTTGAGTTGGGTCTTGTAAAAGTCCTACACGTTTTTAAGCATATCGAAGAGCAATGCCAACATGTGTATTTATTCTTTATGAAAAATTAGATTGAAGATTATGCATCAATTTTTATAAGTTAACAATTTGTGAGTTATTTTTAGATCACTACCCTGTAACATCTTTTACTATGATTCAGTAATTTAGAAGGTGAACGTGATTTCAAATTTATCGATATTTTGTCACAAGGTTTTGGGGAGGTATCACACACAAGAAAACACAAGGTGAAAGAGCACACAAGTAACTAACAACACAAGCCCCATTTCTTATTAGGTCTAAGTTTTGAAGAATTATAAATTCTATTTGAGTTACAATTTTAACTCTCAATCGTATTCAAGTTATCATTATATGGTTTGTGTGTTAAATCAGAATATAAATCTTCAACAACATTCTAAGTTACAATATGTGCAATTATCAAGAGCCGAACTAGACCTGAGGGTTTACAATAGACCATGTGAATATCAACAACTAATCTTTTGATAGAAAAACATTAAGGTAGATTATTACAATAAAATATATATGAAAAAAGTGTGAATGTAACTAAGATAATATGCTGAATGGAACTAAGATATTATAGTTCGATGTGTTCTGTTTGGACATATACAAAACACAATTATAGATAAACAATCACGAAGAACATGCTCATATGGATGCACACACATATGTATTGGTTAAGCACATACAATATTTGGCAAGGTGCAATTTGAAGAAATAACAAGTGTCAAGCACATCACATCACAAGCTTTTTCCTAGTCACCTCAATAAGCACAATCTACTTTACACACATTTTATAGAATATTGGGAACTAATTGATAGGAGAGAACCCTAAAACTTATTTGTATGACTCACATGACATGAAAGTCCACAAATAACTTTCACCCAAGCCGTCCATTCTAGTGCAACCAATGAGGGAAAAGTGCCTTTATAAAGAAAACAAATATGGCTAAAGGTAAAAACATAAAAATATGCAACTTGATAATATACTAAAGGAACATGGAAAACAATAAGAATTCATTCTAATAATTATGCATATAACAAATTGTATTTAAAACATTACCGCACATAGCATCATTTATACATGAAACATTGTTGCTTAACATAAATTTCTTTATATGGAAATATATCTCCATTTGAGAATGTTTTCTTGACATCTATTTTATTCTCTAATATATAATGAACCTCCATATGATGAACACTATTATACTTGGTAATGGCATGGGAATTTCCTTTATCACCAATATCTTGCTTTTCATAATAGCCTTTGAAGTTGAGGTTCTTATTTGTCTAAGATCCCATCAGAATGGTATGTATTTAAGACCTAATTCTCATAAACAATCACCCACATTGGTTCCTTATCCAACAATGACCCAAATGATGATTTCATTGATTGTGAGAAATGTTTCTCCTTTGTTTTATCAAGGAATCCTTATATGGAGTATTCTCAAGAACAACTTAATACACAACCCATAGCAATTACATCTTGTTGACTATTGCACCCCAATGTGATGGCCAAAGTAGCATCATCATGTGACAAACGGTTAAATGCATGGATCTTTTTCTCAACAATTGCATTGTGTTTGTGAAGTGCAAGGATGAGAAAGTTGATACTTGATGCCTTGTTTTCAAAAACATATTGAATTGCTTCCTATTAAATCCTATTAAACCCTTTACCTAATGAAGGGATTTCAACAAGATTGAACAATTCTACAAATTCACCAAATGTTTCTTATTGATCAATCATGCATGAAATTTTATGTCGACAATAAGCATGTACAATTTCTCAACATCTCCTTATTTGGAAATCCACTTCATGGTTTTACTTGAACTTGTCTTCTATGTGACTAGACAAAGAAAACACCTCATCAAAGTATGAACCTTCTTTCATAGATGGACTTGCCATTGAATATAATGTGCAGTGCACATTTTGTTTAGAGTTGAACTACAAATTGTTGCAAGCCCCCAAAGTCTTGGTGAGACTTTGAAGTTTGGAGAACCAAAACATGTGACATAATGGACATAGCCTCTTCTTTCCCTCATAAGAATGCATAGCACAAATTTACCAAGGAAATCGCCAAATAAACTATTCTGAACTTCATAACCTAGCATATATTAAATCCAGTCAAAAACCTACACATGTGAGAATAGAGGGTCTACTTATAAGGCTTTTCTGTTCTTTGGAAGCTTCTAAAGCATTGGTCTACGCACAGAATTTCCAAACTGGTGAACTTGCCACAATAACAGAAACTATGGTCAATAGATTCAGTCAGATACGTCAAAGAAATTATATCCCTAAACAACAGGCTAGGGGTAAAAAGATTATGTTCAACACATTCAGATAGGTCGAAATCAAACTCTGTATTTGGCCAAGTTACAGAAACTACACTTTAAACATCCAGACAGTTGATGGGGAAACAAACTTACCATTCACCTTCCGTCTTCAGCTTGTCAGGATATTGAACATTCAATTCTACTGCACTGCCATCCCCACCAAATACCACCTTCAATCATTTACTGTAGAGCATGGGGAGTGCTTTCAAACATGTTTATCATAGCCACTCTCTAAGGGAGTGGTGCATAAAATCTAGCATATTCATCCTTAAACCGTTGATCAATTTAGTTTATAATAGCATTTAATTTAATATTAAACCCATCAGATGAGACACAATTACACTCAAGAATCACGACACCTTGAATATGAATATCTGGACGGCAATACCTACAATGATAACAATCAATACAGCTTTGCTATGCCATACATTATTCAACAAGGTCAATTTTATCACATATCAATTTGAGTTCATCACATAGATCAAGTCCATCAAGGTAAGGCATGGATGACTATTAGAATTGAAACTTAAAAAGAGGTAAATTTCTATCCCTTTTGTATTTCAATCAGTCTGATCTAGAAATTCCGTTTTGAAAGACAAATTCTCAGCGCTGCAATTGAGATGTCTGTAAAATCAAAAACCAGGAATTTGGCCTCAAAGAATTATATGACAAAAAACTTTCCAGCACACAAAAACAGCAAGGCACCATAACGAATCACCCACATCATGTTTAGTTTCCTCATTGCTCCTTGCACAGCAGGTACAATTTTCCAGTTATGTCATGCTGTGAAAGGTCACAAGTTGTTCCCAGCAGCTGCAGAATTCTCTTCATTGGTGTCTCTCATCTCTTCTTTAACATATTCCTCTATGAGTGTTCGTTGTCTCTGACTTAGATTTCTGATCAATACAGATGTTTCAGGTTATAGCATTCAATGGAATTCCATACGTTGAGCAACACAAAACCATGTACTTACGTTGGTATCCTCACTTGAAAATGGACAAACTGATCTCCAGAAAATGGAGAATTCAATGCTCTTATACCTGCATATGATACAACCAAAAGACGGAAAAAACATTCAATCAATTCAAGTTTTTTATTTCCGGAACTTCTTCCCCATGCATAAAAACTAGATTATCATCATACCTTTTCCTTTCAGAACTTCTTTATGTCCAGGCTGTGTACCAGGACGCACCTGATGCAAGAAAATCCAATATTAAAGAATGAGAAGGAATAAAATTAATTAACACCGGATACTGATCAAACATGTCTATTAGCATAGCCTATCTTTAACATTTCTATAACCTTTTTGCACATTTACCTTAAGTATCACATCACCGGTCAGAGTTGGCACTGGAGCTTTCCCACCAAGAATGGCCTGAAGTACTTATGTCATTACAAAATGTCCATAAAAATAAAGACGAGTTTTTTTTTTAAAGCATTACCGTCGCAAAAGTTATAGGAATGTCCACATGGACATTTGTCCCTTCTCGCTTGAATACAGGATCTGGAAGAACCTAGAAAATGCAAAATATGACCTCAAAAAAAGGTTGTATTTCCATCCCACTTCAAAATAACAATACATAATGCATCTATATTTACTAGTGGGGCACCAACCTTCAATGTCACATAGACATCTCCTGCTCGGGGTGATTTGGCTGAAACACCTCCTTCACCCGGCACTCTAATAGTATTATCATTGTCAACCCCTGTACGAATCCAACTTGAAATCTGAAAATCCTTATACAAAAAGAAATAACTATTTTCAAAATGCAAAATCCCGCTTTCCTTACCAGATGGTACATTGACTGTTACAGATTTCTTCACTTTGACTGTCCCCTTACCACTGCATCTTCCACACTTCTCCTGAATCAACCAAAAGGATATTTAACCAAAACAATAGCTAACTTCATAGCTATAAAATATTTTTCAACCCATAACTGTCTACCTTCACTACTTGGCCTGAACCACCACATTGACCACATGTTGACTGGAAGATAAAGCCCAGCTGAGGCTGTTGCATACTCTGAGGAAACATACAAAAGAAGATATAAGAGGTTCATAGTAATAATGGAGGAAAAAGAAAATATCAAAACAGTGTAAAACCTACCATTCCTGTTCCATTACAAGCACTACATACTACAGGCCTTACTCCTGGAGGCATGCCACTTCCATCTGCATGAGAAAGAAAATCAAGTGACTCATAGATATGCTGCATTTATGCAAAGGAAAACGAATGACAAATGTGAGAAAACTTACTGCAAGAATCACAACGTGATGCAGCATAGAAAGTCACGTTTCTCGTGCATCCATCCACAGCCTCCCTGAAAGAAACGTCCAAGGTAACCTACATACATATCCAAACATTTGCACATGGTCATATCACCATGCAATCCAACTGTATACCAGGATTTTATTCATGAAATGGTAGATTCCATGTTATTTTACCTTCACATCCTCTCCACCTCCACCCATTCCCCCAGCACCCTTCATCATTTTGAAAAACTGTGAAAGAGAAAATGATACCCAAACATCAAGTTAGTATTGTTTCAGAAATTATTCAACCAAAGGAACACACTATCAATTCACTAAAAGTTAACAGCCTTATCTGCTCTGCTGCAATAATTTGCAACAATAATTCTAATTTTGTAAGTTCATACAGTAGCAATTGTGACCTTAGCTGAGCTTTAATGAGTCAAGCAGGCTCGTAATATTATATATGCAGCAGAACTTCAAGACTTTATTACCCTTCATGACAGTGGTGCAAACCAATGTCACTGTTCAATTATACTCCAGAAACATTAGTTAAAGTTGAATTTGTTTTATTTGGCGCATCCTTTTCAATTGCTAGTTGCAAATTGATTAATAGAGATAACTTAAGCTTCACATAAACTCAACTGTATCTAACTGCATTTCCAGGCATGATCCACGAAATACTTACTAAACCATGTAAAAGTTCATTAAATGTCAAACACCAAGTTGGGCAAAGAAAACAGATTGAATAGACCACAAATTGCAAGGTATCTGGTACATACATCATCAAAACCTCCAAATCCGCCAAATCCACCAAATCCTCCAAAACCACCAAAACCTGATCCACCTCCAGGCCCTCCAGCTCCCATTTTCTCGTAAGTATCATGACCCAACTGTACCAAGAAATCAAGACATCAGGATCAACTCCTGAAAATAAATATGCAAGCACACTGGGCAAAAGTGTGTTCTCACATTTATAGCGAGTTTCATAAGTGAATACTTATCACATCCATTGCAAGTAAAGTAAATGTGTACCTTTATATTTATGCAAAAAATATAATGGCCAAAAACAAATGTATCTAACTTTTCAAGTATATCTATACACTGAAAACCTATGTAAAGCATAGAAGAACCAATAAATAAATATCTAATGTACAATCTTAATCATATAAAAAGAAAAATAAAGAAAAGAAACTCAAAGGAAATGCAGCAGGAGAGATAGTGAACATAAGAAGTGAGGAGAAAACTCACTTCAAAGCTTGAACAATGAGGCAGAAGACTGCCATGTGTCCTTAAGCACAACACTAGCATGACATGATGGCAAAATTTTCCCTCAGATGCCATAGTTCACTATATACGTACAACAGATGCAACGCCACAAACATTTTTAGGATTTCATTTCAAACATCAAACCTTGCTATGCGCAACCAACACTGATTATCATTTTCTAAAAACAGTTACTAATCATCATAAATAGATGACACGTCCAGTGCTTTCAAAACACATTTCTTGATGCCCTGATTTCAATCATTCATAAGTGCTAGAAGCAATGCTTTGATCCGTTCCATCTGTTCTTTAGTTCGCACCAAATAACGTATTGAGACTAACACTAATATTTAATCCCTCAATCATTCACATGCTGTAGAAGCAGATCCATTCCATCTCTTTAAGGGCAGCAAAACCTTATTGAGACCAACAGTAATATTTGATACCTAACATCCATCCTCATTTAGGTAACAAAACTTATTCTGATATTGTAAGAACGAATATTGATACATACATGAACACTTGTCACCTCACCTTGTTTCAATAACCACAATGTCCAGTTACAAAAATGATGAGATTCTTGTAAAGATATCGTAGTCATGATATAAAATAGACCCGAGTTTGTAATAGTTATATTAAACCCCTCTTAACTTTATCAAGATTCATAGCATACATAAATAACCTGTAGTTGCAAAAAACCAAATGTTTCCTTTGTTGCATTCACCTAAATCTGTTTAAAGTTGAAGCCTATGCTTTTGAAGGGTGGAATGAGCAAACCCAATACATTAACACACTTTTATAGAGCAATTATGAATTCATAATAAAGGTAGCTTTGATCCACCCATGTATAATGAAAATCAAGAGTCATTCGGATGGTAAGGACTCAAAAGATTCACTTGAAATATCCAGAAAAAAGAAATATCAATAATCACTTTTCTACGAAAGATCAAACCAGAGATTACACCTTAAAATGTTGTCTCATCTTTGCAAAGAAATCAAAAAATGTAACTAAGCAAAAAAGTAAATAAAATAAAAAGTGACTAGAGAATCTTATCATTGATACATTTACGATTCTCAAGCCATATAGATTGAAATGTTTGTGTTCGAACGGTCTCTAACATAATCGTCTTTTCAAGAAAGGTGACTAAAGAATCTTATCATTGATACATCTAAGATTCTCAAGCCATATAGATTGAAATGCTTGTGTGCAAAAGGTCTCTAGCATAGGTCAATCCAAAATGAAGAGAACTCTAAAGTAACAGAAGCACCTGCAATGGCACGTGATAGTGGTCTTTATCTTTCGATGACAAGGGTGGTGAAATAGTGGTCCATAATGTCAGCGCCTACATGGGCATGGGCAACAAATTGCTATTGTGATCCCTTTGCAATGTTCTAACCGAGACCACTTGTGTAGCCCTTGATTGACTTGTAGCATGACTACTCAAGCATAGGTCAATCTAAAATGGAGAGATCTCTGAAGCGAGGGAAGCACCTACAATGGTGAGAGGTAATGGTCTTTATTTGTTGATGGCAAAGGTGGTGAGATCGTCACATGGGCAACAAATTGCTATTGCCAAATCTATTGTAATCCCTTTGCAATGTTCTAACTGAGAGCCCACTTGTGTAGCCCTTCATTGACTTGTAGTATGAGTACTCTAGCATAGGTCAATCTAAAATGGCGAGATCTTTGAAGCGAGGGAAGCACCTACAATGATGGGAGGTGATTATCTTTATTTGTCGAAGAAAAAGGCAGTGAGATCATGATCCACAGGGCCAGAGCCTACATGGGCAATAAATTGCTATTGCCCATCTATTTAATCCTTCAGCGATGTTCAAATTGAGAGTGATGAGGCTAAATAAAGTTTGTGATTGTTATTTGTTGATGAGCTTGTGTGGCTGTATTGTTTTTCAACAACTTCTCCCTATACCTCTTGAGTTGCAGCCAGAAAAGCCTCAAGCACAATTGGTCCTCATATTCCTTTACCTTGCACACTAAGTCAATCTCTTGGTTAAAGAGTCAATGGCACCTCCCTCTTATTTCATTAAAAGCAGTGCTGTGACAGTGTTCTTCAAATTCTACTCCATAATGACACAATTGACCAATTCTTTCTTCTAGAGGTATGTGTGCAAATTTGTCTATGTCAATCTTTAACTGATGTGAAGAGGTCCACAACTGCAATCGCACTGCATAATGGATAGGATAGATGTGTGATGAATCCACCCTCTGATTGTGTGTAAAAAGTGGGCCTTATAGTGGGCCATCTTCCTACCAAAAGATGTGTGGCTGATCCATGTTCTTCTATTATCCGATTTTATAATATCAATTTACATTAATCTGTTCTTGTCTGCTTCGGTAATGTTTAGATAGGGACAATCCACTGCATATTAATAGGGATAGTGCATTTATGCTTATGCCATGCAACTTGAACCATTATTGAAGTTTCAACTCTCCATGTTCTGCAAGTTATTTTAATGACATAAGTACCAATCATGAATACCTTAGTTTAGGGAGCTCCCAAAGTCTAGAGAAATGGTTGACAAATGGGCCTCATGATTGAAGGGACATAGAGAAATTCAAAGCTACTTGCCTTTATGATGATCGTTTAATTCAAATGATACAAATATTACTTAATGCATACGGCTGAAAACAATACACCAGGTATTGACCTGGCATAACCTAATTTGAACACAACATTGTATAATTATCGTAGTTTTGTTTTTGTGAAAATCAGGAAAGTTCTAGTTAACAGACAAGAGAATCTTCATAACGATAAGAGTGATTTAACATGAGTCAATTGAGCTAGAAGCTAAAGACCATGTGACCAAATTCTAGCACAAGGGAGATTGAGAGGATTCTAAATCCTTAAAGGAGCATTCTTGTGTCATCTATTTCATAATCAAATAGTAACATCTATATAACCTTGCCAATAAAACAACCTATGGATGAAACTTAGTAAATCAACGCTTTTGATGATACATTTAATATAATATTCAGAGACTTTGGCTTCCTACATCATGGGAACATTCTTAAATTCCTTTTGGGAATACTGTAAATCATTTTGAGTCATCAAGTTGGCAGCTAAGTTTGGAAGGCGACGGCTGGTACAGTCAGATTAACATTTGTCAGAAAATGATGTGCATCAGGTAATAACAATTCAATGCAAAAACCAAACAGAAGAACTAGGGGAACAAATTCAGGCTTATAATATATAGATTGATACAACTTACCATGCATTCTCAAGTCTCAAGGTAGAGCTTAGATGTGATTTGAACAGATGGACAAAGGATGTTAGGAGTTTTAACTCCATATTGATATATGCATTGAGTGAAAGAAAGTAGACCATCCCTCTAACTAGAATATGAATGCTAGCCGCAGTACCTGGATCCTACTACTTCTTGGGACTGATTTCAAGCTTTCTTTATTCTACTAGACATGGTCATGTCCACAGGCATTTTCTTAGAACTATCATGACTTCTACAGTCTAGACTGTAAACCAGAGAGCCTATCAATACCCAATATCAATCATGGCATGTAGGGCTTACAGTAACACATTCTTGGGAGGGGTAAATTTGAGCTATCATTAACAACATACAGTTCGGTGTACAATATACGAATTGAGAAATACCACACTCCATAAACCAAGTGTAATTAAATACAGATTGACACACAATGTAACTGGATAACAAATATATAAATCCCATCTAAATTCATACTTCTTTCAAGCTATTTTACAGAAGTTACGGTGTACCTTGTCATATTGAGAACGCTTTTCATCATCTTTCAATGTCTGTTGCACAAGATGAAATGTAAGTTTTCAATGAATGTTTCATAAGGACATATTTTGCATGTATAACTAACTCATCAAACTTAATCTATGTACCTACCTCGTATGCTTTCTGTATCTCTTGGAACTTCTTCTCAGCATCTGGATCCTCCTTGTTAGTATCAGGATGATGCTTCTTCGCCAACTGTTAATGATAAAGAGCAAAGAAAATGGTCATACATATGGACAAGAAGTAAAAGTTACAGGATCTCGTTAAGGGTTTCCAATTATATTTACCGCATAATAAGCTTTTTTCAATTCAGACTGTCCAGCATTCCGGCTCACACCAAGCACATCATAATAATCCCTGGACGCCATAGCTTGGCCTACAAAACGCTCAGCTCAAAATTACCATATTAACTGATCGACCAATATGTTAAGATTAGTAAATCTGAATCTAGCTGGAACACACAAAGAACTTTCTGAGGGAAGACTAGAAAAAATATCGCAAGATTCTCAAATGCCTGTCAGAATGCATATTCGAAAGCAGGTAGAATCATCAAAGTGTCAAAGTCTAACAATCACAAATCAAACTAGGGTATAAAAGAAACAAGACATTGCATGTGAAAGCACGGCCTTTAAGAAATAATCAGTAAGGGTAACAGAAGGGGAATAAATAATTAAACACAAAACATCTGATTATAACTCAAGTTCCTGCTGATCTTGAAACACAAGAACGAACAACGAATGACTTTTTTTATTCAATTTCCACAGATGAGCTAAAAATGAAAATCTTTTAAAAATCTTTGAGAGGTTTACCTGTAGCATGAAAGTGGCGAATTCTTTGAATAATGCTGCTGTGAAGGGGTACTCCAACAACACCAGTATTAGAGCACCGGGGATCACCTAGTTTCACAGTAAGAAGAAATGAAGGTTCAAGGTCCTTATTTGTATGTCAGTTTCGACGAAACCTTTAACTCATCCACTTAAATCCGTGTTACCATAAAAATAAATCAAATGGTGAAACAAGGTCCTAACCCTAATTGATATGTTAATTTTCATTCATCTTAAAACCGATTTCTCATACATTTGGATGCTGATTTCATCTGCGATGAGCTGAGGCAGTGAAAAGATGCATTTTGAGCATCCGGCAAAGTTCTGAAGCTAGTGAGGGCCTAACCATGTGAAAAGCAGAAATCAGAGAGATTATAAATAAATCAATGAACTGGTTTAATTCAATAAACCAACCAAATTTACAGACATGATCACGGATTTCAGAGGGACTCAGCGTCTTCTTCTTGTTTAGCCTTGAAGACGCTTCCTGGAGGCGCCACAGGCGATTCATTGTATGATAGCTCTTCTTCCTTTTTCTTGGTATTTATCGGGTATTTGTTTCTTCCACTCTGTAGTTGGGAAAGATGAGACTTGATTGATACGCAGGGCAGCAGAGCGATGTGATGATTCCTATAATAAGCAAGAGGTGGGTTCTGCAAAAGAAAACTTTAGAAAGGGAAAAAAGGAACGGAGAGGGAGAGGGAGAGGGAAGCCAGAATCGAGAGACACACAGGAGGAGTGAGGCGACCAAAAACCCTGCAACAGGAGAAGGAGAAGGAGAAGGAGAAGGAGACGGAGAAGGCGGAAGGCAAGCTCTCTCAGCTGTCTCAGCTCTCAGCTCTCCCAAAAACCCTTAAGAGAATGAGAGAGACAGAGACAGAGAGAGCCCAGAGGTTTCTCTCTGTCCCAAGGAAATCTGTCAATGAAGTGATGCCCCAACCGAGTTCACATTTTTCCAATAGCCCTCTTGCTGTTTCAAAGCCATGATTTTGTCCACTCTCTCTCTCTCTCTCGCCAACTCGATTTGGTTTGGTCTGTATGTACATATATGCACTGATGAATTAGACGACAATGGGTTTGCCAAGTTTGTAACGGAAAAATGCGCCGAAGAAGTTGTCGATTGGGTGGGAATGTATGTAGGCATCATGCTTTCGTAGGTCTTATCCAAATGCCCTCGTAAGCTTTGGTGCATCTTCTAATTAAAGTATTTGCAGAGAGAAAAGTACGGGGTCCTCTTGCATACAAAGTTGAGTGTCAATGGCTCTCGGACAAAAAGATTGTGTTTGTGAAGGGTCATTAATAAGGATAAACTATATGCATTATGAGCCATTGTGAAGCTACTTCAAACCTTAAAAAGCTTTAAATACCTTGGCTTTGAAGTTCCTTCAAATCATATATGGAACAAATGAGTTACCCGCCACTTAAATGTCGGAAAGAGAGCATATTATGAATTTGAGAACACATGCAATAATGGAGAATTTAAGTGTTAGGTCCTTATGAAATACATCTTCAACATTGTTGCTTCTCTATCGGGTGGAAGTATGGGGCGTTAGCCTCCTAAGTCTACTTGGAAAGAGATTGAAAATGTCCAAAAGCATTTTCTTATAAAGTTTCTCTAAGTCAAGAAACAAACATCATACACCCTTGTACTTCTTGGTATGGGATCACTTCCCATTAAGAAAGTGACCATGGAAAGGGTTTTCGAATACATGTTTAAGGTTCAAAAAAGTTTCTTAGATCAAATTCCAAGACTCCCAAACTGGTTAAGCCTGAACTAGTTTGGGTGTTACGGGCATGACCATATAATATCCCGTGGTGAGAATTTACCGTAGTAATCTATACACGTGGATAAGTGTGAGGGTTAAACGAGAGTGTAAAGAAGGGGAGGATTACTTTTAAATCCTCAGGATTGAGACAACCCATTAGGCCAAGTGTGAACTTGCCTGGGGACCTTGGGTATCACTATAAATAAGAGTCCTAGCTACCCTCATTTCATTATCTTGTTGACTACGTCGAGACTCTGTCTTGTGGTGGGTCAACTCTTGTAGTGAGCGCGCCAGCACCAGGTACGACTCGACCCCATGGCGGTGGTATGGGACGCCGATCGAGGCTCGAGTCTGTCTCGATCCCTTCACTCGGGGGTGGTCGGGTGGATCGACACCCTTCTTTCTCTCTCTCTCCTCTCTATCTAGATCTATCTATTCACCTATATTCTATCCTTATTTAATGCTTACATTAGTCTATGTCTCTAATATTGGGAGTTTCCATACTTGAATGGAACCACTTCCGAAACCACTCAGCATACCGATTTAGGAATTAATTTCACCAAGCTAATTAAGCCTTAACTGGTTTGGGAATCAATTTGGCCCAAAATGTTCGGTTTGACTCGAGTCATCCTAAACTGGTTAAGGTAGCTCAAGCTTGAATTGAGTCAAGTCAAACCACCAAACCTTTTTTAAATGGTTTAACGGTTTGGTTCTTGCTTGAACGGAATCATTGTCGACTCCTAACGGAATGCAGACAAGAATATCTAAAAGATACATAAAAGTAAAATTTCGTGTTCTAATTGGATGCAAGATATGGAAAAATGGTTTGGAAGATGGGATACAATACACTTGCTTCATGATACATCAAATAATTCCTTTGTGAATGAGGCATTTTTGGAACTTCAATGTATCATGATACAATGCTATGTTGTTACATGTTCTTTTAATCATGTATTCATCCTAATCGTTAACCTTCCATAAACTCGGAGTTCAATGTTTTTCATCTCGTGAGCACACTACATTATAACATTGTTCTACCATCCATGTATGCCTATCAATTAGTTTATGATATTACATCATTTGTTTTTACTTTGGTATAACTTTTATTACACTATATCATAACATTGTTCTACCATCCATGTATACCTATCAATTAGTTTATGATATGCATCATTTGTTGTTGGCCGGGTAGGACAACCGAAGTTGTGAAAGGAGTCAGGAAGCCAAGCACAAAAAGACAAACAAAGGGAGTTGGCCAAGAGCCGAATGCGGCATTACTATAACTTCAAGTATTCAATGAGTGAAACGATTATAACTAACCAAGCTCTCCAAAAATAGGAAACATGGAATCTTATATAAGGACTGTGTGAATGAGTGAAGGGAGCGATGTCGTGAAGATCCATCACTATGTGTGGATCATGAGGTGGAACCGCTGAGGTTCTGGACCGGAAGGACTCGAAGTACGTGCAAGCTTTAGCGAGAAAGTATTTAAGATAGATTGAGAGAGAGAGAGAAATTGAGATTAAACGCTTGACTTTAGATTGAGAGAGATTGAAATGGATAGAGAGATTAAGATTGAACTTTTAACTTTTAGATTTAAGAAACAAGATATATCATCAATTGGATGACGAATTTTCTTCTTATTAAATTCTTTAATAGTACATCAATACCCCTTTTGATCTTTTTCATCCACCCTTTTATAGATGCTCCCATGCATATGATGCATGTGAGAGTACAATACATGCATACAATGCATGGAATGCATGTGAGCCATTTGGCGCTCATGCATCACATGTCACTCAATCAAGCTCTAATATGAGAATTTACATGTAAAAGTATAATGATAGGAATTATAATCCCTAAAGAAATGATTTGGCTTAATGGTAAGCCTATCTTATCTTGAAGGTGCAAAGTTTGAGTCTTGCTTACATCTTTTTCTTTTATGCACAAAATATTATTAGGCTTTTGGACCAAATATCTTTAAGACACCATGCATTGCGATCAATCGACCTGATCGATCCGTTCGATTTGCATCCGTTTGGTCTGGCCCAGTCTGCATCCCGATCTGGTTCGGTCCGCATCCCAAGTCGCTTGCCGATCGCCGGTTGGCCAAAAACTTTTACAAGTAGCTATTGCTTCTTATCTTGGAGGTGCAAAGTTTGAGTCTTGCTTACATCTTTTTCTTTTATGCACAAAATACTATTAGGCTTTTGGACCAAATATCTTTAAGACACCATGCATTGCGATCAATCGATCCGTCCAATTTGCATCTGTTTGGTCCAGCCCAGTCTGCATCCCGATCCGGTTCGGTCCGCATCCCAAGTCGCTTGCCGGTCGCCAGATTCGCCGTTGGTTTCGGTTGGTCAAAAACTTTTACAAGTAGCTAGGCCACACCCACTCATTCAATTAGCATAGTTCAAGTTACCTCAATTTCTTTATGCTCCACACATAGACACAAAGATAATAGCTTTTGCTCTGCGTTATATATGGTGAGATCCTTATTTGTCCTGTCTATGTGGGATATCTCATAGTTTTATCTTTCTCTTTTCCTTTGCAAACTTCCTACCCACATAACTTGAGACTTAGATGTTCATTTCTTATGTAGTAAAGTGCATTCGAAAGCTCTTGAAGACCATCTTTTTGTACTAAGCTATTAAACTTATTTTAAATAGTATTTTCACTATTATTGTTTTATATGATTTATACTCGATTTCGTATGTTTTATGCGATTTTCACACCATTGCCAAAAATCTTCACGACAACGAGGTAGATTTAGATGAGTAACTATACAAGAGGGGTGAGTGCCTTTCTGAGAGAATAGAAAACTAGACCGACAATAGATTGGTATTTGTAACAGAGTTGTGTCATTAATAT
The DNA here is from genome assembly GCF_043228905.1 of Azolla caroliniana. NCBI lineage: Eukaryota > Viridiplantae > Streptophyta > Polypodiopsida > Salviniales > Salviniaceae > Azolla > Azolla caroliniana. Next base: position 10,290,219 of record NW_028230448.1, read on the forward strand.
ATTATTCTATATTGTGGGGAAACCCCGTGTGGTCTATCTATGTTATAAGATGTGTGGATCTCATGTTATTGTGTAGTCATGTGCTCTTAATTGGTTGCAGCTAATTCAATAGGATACTTATTCGTGTGTTCCTTATGAGTCTATAGGACTCGTTCTGTGTCTCCGAGTGTCGTACAAAGCAGACGAGTTAGGTATCCTCAGAGTGAGATATCTCGGATCCCCTAGAGTAAAGTTACCCCTAACCCCCGTGTTCGACTAAGTGCATAGTCTACGAGACGATCCAAAGCTCTTTCCCTCCTTCCGACCACAATACCTTGATCCAGTTACTCAGAAGTAGTAATTGAGGGTGTGTTCCTCCAGAGGGAGTACACAACGAACAAGCGAAGGAGGAAGACCCAGTCATAGGAATGATGTTACCCATATGAGTTGTATGGGGAGGTATGAGGGTGGAACACTATAAAGTGGTTGTTGTGTATGTGTAATGTATATGAGTGTGTGATGATGAATATGTGTATGAACACATGCACAATTATGTCCATGTATACAAGAATGTAACAATATTCTTTTATAACAGTCATATTATGTAACTGTTACATTATGTACTATATAAACCCCTTATGGGGCATGTAACGGAATAGATTTTTTCCCCTCATTTGGTGTCATTTCTTATGTCTTTCTCTCTCACTCTCCTTCACGGGTAACCCCCTTGAGAGGGGGGTGGAACCATTCTTGGCTTCCCTCCCCCATAAACACTGGCACACCCGAACGACCGACCCTCCCTTGAGAAGAAGCCTCTCTCTCTACCCATGTCTTCTTCTTTGCTTTGTGTGCATGTGTTAAGAATCTCTGTGTGTCCCTCTTGCTGATCTCTCCCGCCTTCCTTCTTTGTCAACTTGGTTTTGTTTCTGGTCTCTTTGAAGGATTCATGGCGACCTTCGAATGTAGGATCACCCACAACCAACCTCGTTGTAGAGGCTCCAAAAGTCCTCTTGAACCTTCTTCTTATTTTCCTTCTTTACTCGCTCGATCTTCCACCAAGAAACTCGTAGAAGGGAATCTCCCCAAACCTTAAACTCCTTACCCATAGCCTAGCCCTAAACTCTGAATCCTTTCCTCATTTTCCTCCCGCCCTCAGATAATTGGTTTTCCCACCTCCCGTTTACCTCCATTTCCCTAGCTTTTTTTTCACGGCTCTCTGCCAACATGAGGGAGATTCTGCACATCCAAGGTGGGCAATGCGGGAACCAGATCAAAGCTAAGATCTGGGAAGTGGTGTACACAGAACATGGGATCGGTCCAACGGGGTCCAAAGTGGTCTCTATGGACAGATTTTTGACATGATAACTTCGTGGTTAGTCAATCAGGTGCTAGGAATAACTGGGCCAAAGATCACTATACTGAAGGTGTTGAGCTTATTGACGTTGTCCTTGATGTTGTGAGGAAGGAAGCTGAAAACTGTGATTGCCTTCAAGGGTTTCAAGTATGTCATTCTCTCAGTGGGGGTACCAGATAAGGAATGGGAACTCTTCTTATCTCCAAAATCCCTAAGGAATATCCAGATCGGATGATGATGACGTTCTTTGTGTTTCCATTTCCCAGGGTCTCTAACACGGTTGTGGAGCCTTACAATGCCACCCTCTTTGTCCATTAGCTTGTAGAGAATGTAGATGAATGTATGATCATTGACAATGAAGCATTTGTATGACATTTGCTTCCGAACGCTCAAACTTGTCACTCCCACATTTGGTGATTTGAATGATCTCTTCTTCTTTTTTCAAAAAGATTTCCTTCATTAGTATTAAGAAAAGCATTGAAGGGATACAAAAATGTAAAAACAGAGAGTATTATATACAAAAGAAATGGTTAGGGCAAGGACCATGGGTGATGATATTTCCATAACGGTCATTGAGAAGAGATTGAGAACAAAGGCAACTTCCTCCATAATTGCAGTAATTTTTTTCTTTTTCTTCAGAACAACCTCTGAAGAGCTTGGCATATTGTTATATTGCCCCAACACAACCGTCAACAAGCTCCCCCAAAATTCCGGCAATATATCTGAGAGAAGAGGAATTATGGACTCATGTCGTCTTTTAAAACGATACTTCCATAATATACATAATGTAAATGTAGATATGATTTTCCATACATGGGTTGCACGCATTTGTTTGCGAGGTTGTTGAAAAGGGGAGACTGGAATGGAGAACCTCCCATACTGCTGATCGCCAAGAGAAGAGGCAACCCGCATTAATTGTCAGGAATAAAGAGAGAACTTTATTCCATACTTGTTGGGCTAGTGAGCATGACCAAAGAGCATGCTTGGTAGTTTCTTGCATGTCACCACAATAACAACATTGTCTAAGACTAGTTTCCACATCTCATTTCAATGACTGACCTACTAGTAGTGTTGCATGTAGTAAAAGCCATCTAAAGAGATTATATTTGGTTGGTCCCTTGAAAAGACCAAATCCATTTCCAATATGCTTTCAAATGAATGCTTGAAACACCCCACTTATTCCAGTGCTTTTGAGTTGAAGGAGTTGGAATATTCTTAGACATGAGTAAGGTTCTGCAAAATTTCACATGGGGGTTGCCATTCCAATATTGTTTGGACTTTTGTTGGGTCCATGAAAATACCCTTGGATGAAATAGTGTATCCCAAAAATTTGACTTGTTTGAAGTCAAAACTTCATTTCTCAAGTTTGGCATAAAGACCATACTTTCTTAGGCGTTCAAGTACTTTCCGCACATGTATATCACACTCCTCCTGTGTTTTAGAGTAAATCAATAGATCATCTAGGTAGATGATGAGAAAGATATCCAAGAAATCCCGGAAAATATCATTTTCCATATGTTGAAATACTACGGGTGCATTTGTTAGCCCGAAAGGCATGACTGTATACTCGAAATGACCATACTGAGTACAAAATGCAGTTTCCACTCATCTCTCGGTTGAATTTGAACAAGATTATATGCACCCCTTAGATCAATTTTGGTAAAATGCTTTGCCCCACCAATGCGCTCTAAAAGACCAGAGATTAAAGGTAAAGCATTCCTACTCCTTATGGTGACTTTATTTAAGCTTTGATAGTCCACGACCAAATGAAGGGAGCCGTCCTTTTTCTTCACAAAAAAGATAGGAGCAGTAGCTGGAGACTTTGAATGTCGAATAAACCCATGTACAAGATTCTCCTCGATGTATTCTCGAAGAACCTCAAGCTCAGTTGGTGAAAAATTGTAAATTGGACCCCATAGTGGTTCTTTTCCTGGTTGGAGGTCAATAGGACAGTCATACGACTGATACTTTGGAAGAACACTAACTTTGACTTTGTCGAAAACATCAACATAGTCTTGATATTTTTTGGGAATTTCGATGTCTGAATTCCCTTGAGTGGCACTAGAAGGTGTCACTGATACTGCACATAAGAAAAGGTCCTCCTTGCCTCCCACTTGGCACAATTGTTGCAATGTGATGGTTGAAATTTGATGAAAAGGAGATGGTGCATTGGTAGAATCATATTCTTTAAGAGAATAATCCTGAGTTCAATCCTTGGCAATGATATTTTCTTCTGAAGGGCACTAAATTTCTCACTTCCTCCAATTGATTCTGGGGTTATGTAGCTTGTGTTAGGAATCGACGCTTTCAAAACCTTCACCTCTCGGCCACAACTGAGGAAACACGAATCAATGCAGCAGAAAATCGAAAACACAGAGATAGACTCGAATGCACAGGGTTTAGCGTGGAAAACCCTAGACGGGAAAAACCACAGGAGTGCAAGACTCCAACTATCACTATACGCAGGGAATGTACAATGGCGAGCTGCAAGGCGACGACCTTGAGCTCGCTGTCCTCGCCACAGGCGGCGGTATTACACAGAGGCGTCGACCTCTTCCTTTCTCTCTCTCACTCTCTCTCTCTCGGCTGCTCTCACTTCGCTCCCTCTAAGTGGAAAACAGAAAAATGAGCAACAACAACAAAACTGTTTGCCCTAAGTCATATTTATACACATATGACTTTCGGGCTATTTACAAATATAGCCTCAAGGGCCCTTGGCAAACATATTCACAAATATGTCCCCGCATCCGGATCTCTCTCCGGGTACATTCGTCATCCGGCTCCGTAGCCGGGGTCTTCATCATCCGGATCCGGAACCGGGTCTTCATTCCCGATTCCCGGACATCCGACCATCCCATCCGGAGGGACCGTAATCCCAACAGCTTGAACCATGGCAAACCAAGGACAATTGGATGCTCAAGTCTACTAATTATGTTAAAGGAAACTACACATCCTAAATCACCTAAGAGTATGTGTATTGGCTCAGACTCTTCGAATATCTTCCCAGAAGCTATGGGACATCCATCAATCACTACTACGGAAACTGGACAAGGAGGTGTATGCAAGGATATTTGGTGTTTTTGGGCAAAATCTCTATCCATGAAACAAGATTTGGCTCCAATATCTAAGAGGGCTTGGACCTGAAGTTGACAACCTGGTTTCCTAACTTGTACTTGGGATGAGAAGACTCTACTAACATGCTTGGAAGAAATGGAACCACACTAGGCTGTACATATTTAGGGTTGTCCAACCAAATGACACCTATTTTGGACGAACTTATTCGTTTGACCCCTCTTCTAATTGGCTTAGGACTTCAAACTTATTGGAAAAGGGTGGATTATTCATAATATTAGATTCACTAACTGCTTCTAAAATGTTGGACTCATTTTTATTGTCATAGTGAATTTGATTTACCTAACGTCTCGGCCTCCAGGAGCGATGAATGGCTATATGTCCTGGACCTCCGCAATATAAGCACAAACGGTTTGCTTCTCTTCGTCCAACAACAATCCTCATTGTTGAGTCATATCGATCTCCATGGGTGTAGGACTATCCATTGGGACTGGACTACATGTTTGCCTTGGAGTTGGAGCTGGGCTATATTTTTGCATTGGAGACGATTCCACCATTACTGATGCATTAGTTGGTGTGAATCTTGATCTTGTTATTTATTGTTGTTGCTCACGTCGACGCTCAAAAAGGCGATTATCACACCGTATTGCTCGATTAATAGCTTTTGTAAGTGACCTTGGATCCTTAGGGAAGGTAAGAAGTCAAATCACTACAAAGGCCAGAATGGAATTGCTCCATTAGGGCTTCTTCATCCCAAGGAATATCACTTGTGATGAGATGGAAATTGGTTGCATATGTCGATGTTGGCCTATCACCTTGACGTAGTGTACGAATCTTGTTGATTGTTGTTCTCGCCCCATCAGTATCTTCGAAGCAAGCCTTAAATTCTTTGATAAATTCTTCGAAATTATTCAATAGAGGAGAATGTGTCTCTAGCAATGGCGCAAACCACAACAACGCTATGTCAGTCAATAAGGTGCCCACTAACCTAACTCGTGATGCATCTGTCAGATAATGCGTAGGATGCATTTGAATCACCAACCACACTTGATTCAAGAAACCTTTGAAATGCGTCCTCGAACCATCAAATTTAGGTGGGAGGCTGATTTTGGGCTCTGTGATAAGTCCTTGACCTTCGACCCTTTGTTGTTGTAACACTACGATTGTCAACTCTAGCTGTTGAAACCGTCACATGAACTCCTCTTATTGTTATTGCTTCTCTATAGTAACCTTTTGTAGATCCCCAACTAGATGTTGATTCTCTACTTCAAGAGATGTGAACTTGTATTTAAGATTCTCCATTTCTGCAACAAGGATGAGATATTCTTCTGAGTTGATGGCGGCCATGGTTTCGTGATGGTTATAGAGGAGGATAAGAGAGAGAGAGAGAGAGAGAGAGAGAGAGAGAGAGAGAGAGAGAGGAGGAGGAAAAAACGCAAGAGTGGAGAAGGGAAGAAGAAGCGAATTTGTTTTTATTGCTGCGCTCTCTATCGGTAACGGAATTGAGCACAAAGACAAGCGTTGGAAAGCCCTCGAGTAGAGCTTCGCAATGAGATATAGCAAGTTGAATTTGGCAGTTTGTACGAGAAGCAACGATAGCAATAAGGAATCTTGTGTTGTCGGCATCCACATACTCAAAACTCATTGTGGGTCTTCGATTGCTTTCAAAATCTTCGACCTCTTCAATCAGGTGAGTTCTGATTTTCTCTCTTGTTCATGGAAAATTGTTTTTATCCCGGATCAATATAATGATGGACATAAACATGAATTCCTCACTAATTGTGGGGGATATTGATATGGAAACAATCGATCCAAAAAAGAGTAATGTGATAGTTGAATGTAATCGTGAAAGGGAAGACATTGGAAGCTCTAAGAGGTTTAAGGGAATTGAAGAAATTAATGAGAAAAAATTAACATATGCCGAAATAATACATGTAGATGAAGTTGACAAGGATCACTGTAATTGGGATAATTTATGGGGAATTGCCAATACCTTATTGTCGGATATTGTGGAAGAAAATGAAAATGCAGCGAAAGAATGCATTGAAGAGGATGTGCATGATGTCGAAGTTGATGCTAAGGCAGTTTTGCAATCATTTGATGTATTCTATGATCGTGCTGTTATATTATTTTTTACCGACAAACTCCCATATGTTAATTGGATTAAACAATGGTTGAACACAATCGTGTCACCAAATTGTGTTGAAAATATATATGCGGGACCACGAGGGTTGCATCGAAGTGCATTGTTGGGTAAAGTTCCTGTGTTTTTTGATAAACGATTGGTGCATGTTATGCAATGGTCCCCCGTAGTGGACTATCATGCTTTGTTAAAACAAGAATGTCCTGTTTGGGTTACAGTGGATTGTAAGCATGCTTTTTTATGGCCACTTTTACCAGAGTTGATGAGTCAAATGGGTAAAGTGTTGGTATCTCCACATACAAATGCTACAAATAAGTGCAGATTTTGTGTGTTATGGGATACAAGTCACAAGAGGCCAGGATGGGTGCGTATGAATGCTCCTGGTATGAGACGTCTTTGTTTTAAATTGAAGTGGGAGACATTTGCAGGTCATTGTTTTGGATGTGGTGAATGGGGTCACTTTATGGCGGAATGCCACGGTCATTGTCCTTCAACTATAGAGGTTCCTATTGAAGGGAATGATAAGGAAGGAGTTGGGAGAGATGTTGGTGTGTTAGATTTTGTGGATGAAGGAACATCACCTAGAGCAGGTTATAAAGAGGTCTCACTTCAAGGTTTGGGCCCTAAGAATAAGGGAATTGAATCTATGGATATGGAAAAACAAAGTTTAGTGGTTAAAGATAAGGGGAAAAAACCGTTGGATAGAGCTAGTAGTAATGTTGTTGACAAAGATTGGCATGAGGTTAAGGGCAAGTCAAAAGGGAAATCAATGAATATGCAGCGTAGTAGCTTGCCCACTACTCGTATGACTACTTGGCAAGGTAATTCAGGAACTAGGGAGGGCCCTCGAAAAGTTCCTTGGCAACGACAATCTAGGGATAAGGGATTACCCCTTCACCTTCAATTTGATTCATTGGGACGAGTTGTAAATTCATCGAATTCTCGAGGTTTTCGTCAAGCGGGAGGACCTAAAAAAAACATTTCGATAGACAACCCTAAGGATGTGGTGCATATAAAAATCCATATGCAGCATTGGAGCATGCTTTGACTAGTTTCATGACATCGGTTGCTCTAAAGGAGCAAGTGCTCCCATAACATTGTTGATTGAATGAAAGTGGTAACATGGAATGTGAGAGGGGCATGTTCTCCTCATAAGAAGTATATACTATGGGAAATTTTGTTAAGTAGAGAATGGGATGTAGTATGTACAGTTGAGCATAAGTGTCATGAGTTAGCAGGATCCACAGTGCATTTGCATGGATATTCATCATTTTATGCAGGACATCTTAATAATCATTATTCAGGTGTGGTATTAATCGTGAGGGATAAGTATTATCCTCAAGTGGTGCATAATGATCCTTATGGTCGGTTTTTGGTTCTAGAAATCATTTTTTTTGGCGAGGTTGTGTGGGTGGTTGGGATTTATGCCCCTAACCAAGCCACTCAATGTATTGCATTATGGGGTTCACTCCTTCAAACCCTATCTATTGGACGTCCAGGATTACTTATGGGCGATTTTAACATATGTGTTAATGCATTTCAATCCACATCTGAACATTCAATCATGGATGATCCTAAGCAACTTGCTTGGGACTCATTGGGTATGGAGGTTCTGAAGTTGGATGTTTGGACATGGTTGCAAGGGAATGATCCAGGTTTTACCTTCCAATCTGCTCAACATAGACAAACATGGAGTCGGTTAGATAGAATGTATGTGATGCATGAGGATTCTTTTTTACCAACATCACTTCGAATGAACGTTCTACAAGATGTTGGAACTTAAGATCACTTTCCTATTTGCTTGGAGGTGTGTAATCATGCTATTGACATGTATAAATCTTTACTTCGAAAGCCTCCACTATGCTTTAACTCTTCTCTTTTGCTTCAACCTCACTTCGATTCTCTCATGGAGCAAATTTTGGTAAATTTTTCTCAACAAGTGAATCTTAAAGGAGTTAAAGCATGGGATATCACATTACAAAACATTAACATCATTCATCGTATGTATGGAGTAACCAATGCTCAATGAAGAAGAGGTCTTATTCGACAATTCTCACAAGTTCTCTCTAGGTGTAATGCATTATTGATACATACACCATTAGATGATGAGCTTTTGGATATTCAGAGTCAATTGTATGTTATTATTTCTCAGTTGCAATGCCAAAGTTATCGTTATGCTAAGATGCGACAACTCAGGGAAGGACTCATTGATAATCAATGTCAATCTCATTTGTTTTTCCAAGCATTACATCCTACTTATGTTCGATCTAATGTGGTACATGTGAAGCAAGGGGATGAATTGATAGTGAATCCTACAACAATAATTGACATATGTCTTCATTACTTTAAGGAGTTGATTGGTCCGCAATTGTTAATGATAGATGAGGTGAGTAGAGCACGTCATGAGTTTTATGATGTGGTTGGATGTATTGTGCATGATCTCATTAGTCATGAATTAGATGCGGATTTCACTGAGGATGAGGTGGATGTAGTTTTAAGGCATCTTCCTAGTGGTAAGAGCCCTGGTTGGGATGGCTTGACAAATGAAGTTTTTAAGAGATATTCCAACATTTTAAAGGGGCCCTTGACTTTGATGTTTCAACAGTCTTGGGATTCTGGTTGTATGCCTCAAGCTTGGAAGATTGGTCTAATTAAACTAGTTCCAAAGGTGACATCTCTTGAGTCATTTCATCAATGGAGACCTATTTCTTTGATGGGGGGGTTGTACAAGATATTTACGAAGGTCTTGGCAAATGGATTACAAAAGTATTTGCCAAAGTTGATACACCCCGCCCAATATGGTTTTATTGCAGGTAGAAATATATTGCATAATGTGTTGAATGTTCAAATGGCCATGGATTATGCTCGGAACACTCATCAAGAATTGATTATGGTGCAATTAGATTTGGAGAAAGCTTATGATCATGTTAATTGGTCTTTTGTTTCTGGGTTAATGCATACAATGGGCTTTGGACCTCGTATATCTCGCCTCATATTTTTATTAGGACAAGTTGCAGTGTCTCAAGTAATGCTTAATGGGGGAGTTACATTAGATATTGCCCTCACAAGATCCGTTCGTCAAGGATGCCCTCTTAGCCCATTGTTGTTTGCTATTGTTACTCATCCTTTGTTAGTGATGCTATCAAGACTTGCAATAAATGGTGACATTGTGGGTTTACACCTTCCGTCCGGAGGGCAAATAGTAGCACAAGCTTTGGCGGATGATTCTTTCATGTTTTTACAAGCCTCACGGGAGAATCTTGAGAAGGGGATGCTTGTATGGAATTAGTTTGCATTGGCTTCCGGATTACATATTAATTGGAGGAAGTCTAGTCTCATATCATGCACTGAAAGGGATTTGGAATGTTTAGGATGGCAAGGATCCGTGGTGAAGAAAGGCTCTATTTTTCGACACTTGGGCTATCCATTAGGAATGAATGTTACAAATGGTCAATTGATTGAATGGATGTCTAGTAAGTTGAGGGATAAGTTCATGTATTGGAAGTCACAATCTTGGCCATTTCATGTTCGCTTGAAGGTTGTACAATGTATTATGGAACCCATGATATTATATTACTTGCCATTATTGCCATGGACAAAGAAGGCGTTGAATTCTGTTTTGCAACCTCTTCGATATTTGTTTTGAAGAAGAGGGATAAGATGGGAATCACATGGATTTCTTGGAATCATCTTGCAACCCCTAAGCGATTGGGGGGGGGGGGTTGGAATATTGAACTTATCTATGCATATGATGGCTCGTAGATTTTCATTATTACAAGATATGTGTTCAAACTCACAACCATGGATATCTATTGTTCGATATTTCATTGAGAACAAGGGTTTAACACATGGGAGGACAACGATTAAGGCTTCATGGTGGCAATTACTGAATGGATGTATTTCACTTAGGATTCCGGGTTCTTCATGTGTTCAACACTTAGTTACCTCATGGCAAGAAGCACTATTGTAATGTGTATGGAAACCATCATCTAGTAGAGAGCATTGTAACTCTTTGCAAAAAGAGTTACTTGTGTCTTCTCGGTTATTATGTTGGCTAGGAAAGGAGAGATTGTGTTCTCAATTTAATCGTTTGTTTCGTTTGGGGGTCAAAGAGGTGGGAGATATAGTTGAGGTTCCATCTCAAAGAATTTTGGAGTTTACTGAAGCACAACAATTATTATGCATCCCGCCTAATTATGGGTTTATTTGGCAACAACTACAAAATATTGCATTGATGCAAGGTCCCTTACCTCTACAAACAGGAGAACAACTGTGGATTGATTGGAGTTTAAGGGGTCAAACACCATTGTTACAAGTGACTACTAATCTTTTATATCATTGTTCCATTGAGTCTCTTGGATGGTTATCATCTAAAGCTGAAGACGAATGGAAAATACACAAATCTGATCATGGGTGGTGGCAAATCTTACAACGTAGTTGGGATTCTAAATTGCCACTTGTTGCAAAGGTATTCATTTGGAGAGTTTTGATCGGAGGATTGCCTTTGGGATTTGCTTTAAAGCGTCGTGGACTAGCAATGGGTACCTGCTTCTTTTGCACAGTTCAGATAGAAGATTGTACTCATCGATTTATACAATGTCCAATTGCTTGTCAAATTTGGAGTTACATTTCTCAAAATTGGCAAGTTTTATCACGGAGTTATTTGACACCTAGACAATGGGTGTTTGCACAACTTACATGTTGTAGGTTTTAGAGTTAGGGTTAGGGTTAAGGATGATGATGGTTAATGATGACGAAGATAGACATGGTGAAATAGCAAAGATGATGAAGAGTATGATGGTGAGAGAGATTGACATGAAGATGTTGAGAATTATTGAGAAGCATTGCGGGGTAAGGATGACATTGATGAGCATTGCGGGGTGGGGGGTGGTGCCTAGAATGGCTCCACCCCCCTCCCAAGGGGGTTCAACGTTGAGGGGGAGAGAGAGAGAGAGAGAGAGAGAGAGAGAGAGAGAGAGAGAGAGAGAGAGATGAAAAGAGAGATAGAGAGAAATGTTCATTCATCCTTCATTCATTCCCCATAAGGGGGTTAAATAGTACAAAAGGGGGTAGATACAAAGGGGTGTAAGCCCCCTAGAGCATTCATATTGGACACTCACTCACACCTCATCGTATCCCTCCACATGCACACACATGTGCATGTGTTCACATACATATCGACTCACAATTACATTTATGTTCCCTACACATATACATCATCATGATAATATTCGACCCTCGCTCATCACACTTGACTCTCCGTACAGCTCGTACGGGGTAACATTACACACGCTGACCCAAAATCAGAGATGGAGATTGTTTTCCTATTTCTGAGATATTGGGGATTGTGTCATAATTGGAACATGCGCAACGCTTTTGTATTCGATGGTAGACATGGAGTGAAAGCATATCTACGAAAGTTGAAGGGAGTACTAATGTGGCAATTTTCTTTATTGGAACAAGTGGAAATTCTTTCCTCGGTGGAGTGTTCGTCTTGCTTATTGGCAATTCAACATGTTCCACTACCCATGTAGTGTAGTGTGGTTAGTGTGTGACCATACTCCATTGTCACACATATTGTAAGTAGTGTTTTTCACACACATTTATTAATATAATTGTGTGTTTTCACCAAGAGAGAGAGAGAGAGAGAGAGAGAGAGAGAGAGAGAGAGAGAGAGAGAGAGAGAATTCGAATCAAATTGTTAGAACCAAAAATAAAAGATAGAGTGATGGAAGAAGGATATAAGAGAACAAGAGAAGAAAGGAACGAAATGCTAAGAGAAGAATGGGTGCATTAAGATAGAAAAAGAAAGAGAATGGATACAAGATATGTAATGAGAGCTGAAGACTAGTGTTGATTCAAATTGATTTGAGAATACATGTATGCCCCTATTTATAGGTTCCTATAGAATAACTTATAGATTTCTATAATGTTAGACTAGAATGTTCGAGGACATTCTAGAACATTCTTGAATGATCCAGGGTTTTTACAATAATGGATGTAATATAAAAAGTAGCTTTTATCCTCTTATGTGGCAATAACCTATCTTAATGGTTGAGGTTTTCAATCATGGATTACAAGGTCCTAGGTTCAAGTTCGGGTGACGCCATAATGGTCATGTGTTCATGACACATGAAAGCTCAAAGCTTCATACGTAACTTCCTCTACGGTGGAAAAATCAGGTCTCGTGTAGTGGCCAAGGTGGCATGGGATGTTTTGATTAGGCCCATGGTTGGCTTTAATAGATCCCTTGATGCAATCTCAAGCTTTCCTGACAAAGTTTGTGGTTAGATGACCGTTGTTAGGGACAGAGGCCTGTAAGGGTATGCTACTTAATCAACTAATGCAATTATCTCCCAAGACGGGAGGAAATTGGTTGTTGTCACGGACACACCAACCGTGAACTCGAACGGAGCATGAATAATGGGGCTACGAGAGTGGAACTTAAGAAGCTAGGAATGACACAAGAGCATGAAGACAGAGATGAAGAAGGAGACAAATGGAATGAAACGAGAGTACTAGATTGATGTGTCTATGACTAGTGTTGAATCCCTTGAAAGGGGGACCAAGGAGGTTACAAGTATTTATACGGTGAGCTAAAGTACATGCATTAGAATATTATAGAGAATATTTTGGAGAATATTCTAGAACCTTCTAGTTCTAGAACTTTCTATAAACTCCTAGAACTTGAATAGATAATCTACGAAGATATACATAACATGACCATGTATTTGGATGTGCTGGTTACAAAATAACACTTGACTATAATACAAGAGGTTAAGAGTTTGAATCTTGACATAAGTGTTGTCATGTCTATGACAGTTGCCTTCTTTGAAATGGATATTCTTGACCGATGCACAAACACCGAGACAAAATCAGACATCCAATAGATTTCTCTTGGGAATAGTCAAAGCATGGTATGCAATCAAGATTTTCTTACACAAACAGATGCTTGACACATGGGATGGTTGGATGAATCAACTGCAATTGGCTAATTCTCTTGACACGGTATAGTTGAAGAGCTAGTCGGATACACAGATGCCGACTGGACCGGTGATGCATCGAATTGCCGATCCACCTCTGGTTTCATGTTTTCTCTTGGTAGTGCGGCTGTTGCGTGGAGTAGCAAAAAGTAGCCAATAGTGGCTTTGTCGAGCACTGAGGCTAAATACCGGGGCGCTACCATTGCCATCTAGCTTTGACGACTGGTTCGAGACCTCCGGATTGAGGTGCCGACCCCGATCCTAACCTACTGCAACAACGTAAGGAGCATACAGCTCACCAATAATCCCGTATTCCATTCTCGGACAAAGCACATAGAAGTGCATTATCACTTTGTGCGTGAGCGGGACTTGAGCGGTGAAGTTGAACTTCGGTATGTTTACATGGATCGGCAAGCTGCCGATATCTTCACCAAGCCACTCGGATCGGACAAGTTGCAACATTTTTCGGAGATGCTCGGCATTCAGCATCTCGATGTGCCACTTTGAGGGGGAGAACATGAATGGGAATGGATGGCACCGGACAAGGAGCCAAAGAGGAAGAAAGAACCAAGGGGGGGAGATGAGCAGATAAAGGAAGTTGATCCAATCAAAGGAGTCGGCACATCCGAACAATTCGGAGCAAGTGGCGGAGGCGATAGAGTCAAGAAGGACATAGCCAATCGAAAGCAGGCCAAGACCCGAACGTGGTCCGATGTGGTGAAGGGCCTAAAAATGGAAGACAAGTTGGAGACTATCAACTTGGACAAGAGCCGAAACGAATAGGAGGTAACCGATTCCTACAAGACCTGGAACGAATCGGAGGAAGCCGATTTGGTTCAAGATTCAAAGGAGCCAGAGCAACTAAAGGCCAAGCAGATGAGAAGGCAACAAAAGTCAACACTGAAACGGAGGAACCAATGGGTCGACAAGCATCAATGTCGTAACAACGAAGGAGCTAAGATGGGCATGTTGAGCAGACAAGCCGATCGAGGAGGTAGGCGTGTGCGGAACCAGAAGGGTTGCGGGAAATGGGACCGGACCGGACGAGGAGTGCGAGCAAGGTGGAATGATGCTAGAAGGATCCGGATGGAAGGACAGACTACTATAGACACTAACACCATGATCCGACCTCAAGTTGAGTTTGAGGGGAAGTGTTGATCAAGCAAGCTCAACCGGATCCAGATCGGCTGGATAAGCCTGAGTTGGATCGGTCTCCGGACCGAAGAACCGGATGATATCTGGATGATATTTGGAACCATGAGCCGTATCGGAGAGACGGATGGGGGAGCCGGATTCAAATGTGAACCAGAAGGCTAGTAGTAGCCTATACGCGTCTAGACTACTAGGTAGTCAGAGTCCTCGTAGTTAGTGTCAACCGCTCGTATGAGCATTGAAGTACATGGTGCTTCTGTCAGTCCTCCAAGGACTTGTATAAATAGTGTTGTCAAGCATATTGTATGTACAGAGTGATATACAGAGTGTTATTACTTTTTGAATAGAGTTTACGTTTTGCTCTCTCTGTGTCTCTCCCTCGCATATTCTCTGTGTTAAGCTTCCATTGAACCTTTCTCTCTATTGTTGCTATCCGGTAGAGCCGGTTTGTAATACGCTTCCGCACGTTCACATTCACATTCTTCTCGAACGTCGGCATAGAACACAACACAGGCGGATGGGCTAGATCAAGCTACCAACCTCGCTCTGATATTATGTAAAGAATTGATGGTGATTCTTGTGCAGCGGATTAGGCTAGAGATGTGTGTTATGTGTGTGTGTGTGTGTGTGTGTGTGTGTGTGTGTGAGAGAGAGAGAGAGAGAGAGAGAGAGAGAGAGAGAGAGAGAGAGAGAGATTATATTATCTTCTTCGGAGGTCAAATATGACCTATGAGACCAAAAATATTACAATTCACGTGATACGTGTGAAGGTGAGTAGCGACTCTCGATGTTCAAGAACTTTACCAATGAATGTTGCAATCGAGAGTGCACATCATGGTTGTGAGAGAAATTCGTGCAAGGATTGGGATCGATTGAATAGATATGGAAAGCATGGTCGAATATGATCAAAGGCAGAGCATTGTATCAAAGTGTGATACTCAGACTCTCGAACTTGTTTAGGGCAAAGTGTGCATAGTCGGCCACTCTCATCACTTGTGCCCCAACGCCCTATCTCACATCTCAATGCATGCGAGCTAAGTCGCATGGAAGCAATGGTTCGAATGGCAGATATCGGGATGGGTTCTAACATGTATCGATGTGTATAGCTTCCCCGTTCTGCAAAGAATATGGTTTTGTAGTTAGGTGCAACATTTGTAGTATAATGTGTGAAGCGTGAGCCACCACATTTGTCCCATGTCATGATACATTGGCATTGCAAAAATGCCTCATTTACAAAGGAATCTAGTGACGCATCATGAAGCAAGTGTCTTGCATCCCATCTACCAAACCATTTTTCTAAATCTTGCATTTGTCAGAACCAAGAATAAAAGATAGAGTGATGGAAGAAGGATATTAGAGAACACGAGAAGAAAGGAACCAAATACTAAGAGAAGAATGGATGTATAAGATAGAGAAAGAAAGAGAATGGATACAAGATATATAATGAGAGCTAAAGACTTGTGTTGATTCAAATTGATTTGAGAATACATGTATGCCCTTATTTATAAGTTCCTATAGAATAGCTTAGAGATTTCTAGAATGTTCTAGAATGTTCTAGACCTAGAATGCTCTAGGACATTCTAGAACATTCTAGAATAATCTAGAGTTTTTACAATAATCAATGTAATACAAGAAGTAGCTTTTATTGTTTCATATAACAATAAGCTATCGTAATGGTTGAGGTTTTCAAGTATGGATTACAAGGTTCGAGGTTCAAGTCCGGGTGACGCCATAATGGTCATGTGTTCATGACACTATCCCTCCTTTGAGAACGCCGAGTGGAAGTCGGCGTTAACATTGTTGGGCTGGGCTTGTTTGGATAGTGACTATGGAAGTCGTTGACCAGAGCTACAACATTACAAACATTATCGATGGGTTCCCAAGTGCGATCACTCGGTGGATAACCAAGCCAATCAACTAGATAATAAAGCTTATTGCGCACAATCTTAGAATCGAGAATAGTAGCTACCTCTTATTCGGGGCCGTCCACAAGTTGTACAGAAGGCGGTGGTGGCACGACACGATTAGGAATTAAAGAGGTGCGGCAAGGTTCCAAAAGAGAGCTATGAAAGACAGGGTGAAGCCGCATATGTGCAGGAAGGTTAAGACGAAATGTTGCATCATTAATCATCATTAATCTGCGCCGTGATGACAAAAGGACCTAAGCGTTGATAGTCAAGCTTAGCACACGGTCGGGTAGTCTTGATGTGACGACGAAGCAACCATACACGGTCACCAACCTTAAACGGAGACTTAAGACGATGTCGATCGGCATTGGTCTTATGGTGTGCTTGCGCTTTCTGAAGATGTGACGATAACTCGAACTGGATTTGTTGTATTCGGTGGAGGTGATGCGCCGCACTAGGGTTTCGTGACACTTCAGGAAGATCCAGTATACACCATCGAGGGTGGTTGCCGGTGTAGGCAAAGAAAGGTGTAACTTTGGTAGAAGAGTGGAACGTGTTGTTGTATGCAAACTCGGCAAGATGTAAAATATTACTCCAATCATCTTGTTGATAACTAATGAAACATCAAAGATATTGCTCGAGCGTTTGATTTGTGCGCTCTGTTTGTCCGTCAGTTTGTGGATGATAAGCCGAAGAGAGTTTGCAAGAGATTTTGAGGCCTGCCCATAGGTGCTTCTAAAAGTGTGAGATAAATTGAGGACCTCGATCGCTAATAATATCATTCGAGAGACCATGATGGCGAAACACTTCACGCATAATGAAATCTGCAGTTTCTTCACTATTGATGGTCTTTACACATGGTACAAAATGTGCCATCTTGGTGAACCGATCCACTACTGTTAAAATAGTATCAAAGCCTTCGGAAGGTGGCAGTCTATTTCCATGGATTTCATTACGGATCAGCTTTAGCTCTCATTATATATCTTGTATCCATTCTCTTTCTTTCTCTATCTTATACATCCATTCTTCTCTTATTATTTGGTTCCTTTCTTCTCATGCTCTCTAATATCCTTCTTCCATCACTCTATCTTTTATCCTTGGTTCTAACAGTTTGATTCGAATTGATTTGAGAATACATGTATGCCCTTATTTATAGGTTCCTATAGAATAGCTTAGAGATTTCTAGAATGTTCTAGAATGTTCTAGACCTAGAATGCTCTAGGACATTCTAGAACATTCTATAATAATCTAGAGTTTTTACAATAATCAATGTAATACAAGAAGTAGCTTTTATTGTTTTATATAACAATAAGCTATCTTAATGGTTGAGGTTTTCAAGTATGGATTACAAGGTTCGAGGTTCAAGTCCAAGTGATGCCATAATGGTCATGTGTTCATGACAGCATCCAATCGAAACACAAAATTTTGCTTTTATGCGTCTTTTGGATCTTTTTGCTTGCTTCCCATGCAATTCTAAGAAGTTGATGTGAGGGGCTTTTTTGAACCTTAAGCATGTATTCAACAACCCTCTCCATGGTCATGATCTAAATGGGAAATGATCCCGTCTCAAGGAGGAGGAGGGTGTAGGGTGTTTGCTTCTTAACTTGTAGAAACTTTGTAAGAAAATGTTTTTGGACATTTTCAAACTCTTTCCACGTAGATTTAGGGATGCTACCGCCCCATACTTCCATCCCATAGAGAAGAACCGGGGTCACCAAAGTGTCAAAAAGATATTTCTTGAGGACCCAACACTTAATATCTCCAAGATTGCATGTGTTCTCAAATGCATAATATGCTCACTTACCTGCCTCTAAGCGGCATGTAGCACATTCATTCCATTTATGATTTGAAGGAACTTTAAGGCCAAGATATTTGAAGCTTTCCACACATTCAAGTGGCTCATTGTTGTACATAATGCATGGTTTATCTCTTTTTTGACTCTTCACAAGCATAATCTTTGTTTTAGAGCTATTGACACTTAATCTAGTATGCATGCAAAAAATTTCCAATGCCTTCATAAGCTTTTGTGCATCTCCTGAAGTATTTGCAAAAAGCACTACATCATCCGCATATAACAAAAGCATAATCACAACATTCCCAATGGCAACTTCTTCAACACATTCTTCCTTTATAAACTTGGTAACCATTTCTTCTAATTCATCAATGCATAGACCAAATAACGTTGGTGAGAGTGGGCATCCTTGCTTAACACCAATAGTGCTATTGAAAAAATCTGAAAGTCTATCTCTCATACGCACACAACATATAACCTTCTCATATATTTGGGAAATTGCAAGCATATATACACTTGGCACCTCAAGTTCTTCCATCCGCCTCCAAGGATGCTCACGAGGTACCATATCAAAAGCTTTCTTGAAGTCTACAAAGCAACAATATAAACTTGTACCTCTAAGACGACTTTCCTCCATTAATACTTGAAGAGTGAGAAGATGATCAATGGTGCTATGGTGTTTTCGAAAACCAGCTTGTCCATAAACTCTCTTACCATTTTTTTCTGCCCATACACTTATCTTTGATTCCATTTTTTTCTGCCCATACTCCAAGAGTGACAAGAGAGAGAGAGAGAGAGAGAGAGAGAGAGAGAGAGGAGAGGAGAGAAACACAAGATAGATAGAAAAATACTCAAGAAGATTGTATATTACAAAGGAGATTAACCGACATATTACAAAGTAGGAGAATAGTGCTTTATATAGTCACTCTCTCTCTTCATTAATCATTGAAGCTCATGAGTCATGGGGAATGTGGAAACTCATTAGTTATGTGTAATAGAATATGATTCTATGATACATAGTTAATGTGTAAAGGGTAGTGGTGTGACTTTTGATCTTTGAGTGTTCATACACACTCAAGGGTGTGTTCACACACTAGGCTAGGTTGAGCTTGATTCTCAACAAAGATCAATTAATTACTTGATGTTATGAAAGAGTAATTACGAGCACTGCTCAACTAATAGTAGTTGGAATACTAAGGTTTATGTATAGGTTCTCTCTTTCAATTACATTCTTCCCTAGTCCTTATATAGAGGTACACAATGTTTTCATGCCATACTATGTTGTCCATTGTCTCACTCTACTATGTTAAAGGCATGTCACCCGCTTTATCGTAATCATGCCTTATGACCATAAAGTGGTCAAATACAACCCATGTTCTTGATTGCTAGTATATTATACAACTTGTATTTAATAGTTGTAAACCTAATTTATTGCATTGGTATTCAGACCTTGGCCCCTTTATAATTATGGGTGACCAAGTCACATTGTGCATTTACAACATTCGCTAGATTGTCGACGTTATCCTTGGCGAAGCCATGATTAAGCTTTGATCTAACATCCATAATGTTTTTCATGTACACAACATTGATCCCCCCCCCCCATCCAATTACATTCACTTGCAATGGTGAACTATGCTTACACCATGTGATAAAGGAAACAATACCACCTTATGACCTTGGCGTGGGGTATAACTTTGGCCAAGATTAAGATATATGCTTGGTGTTACATAGCTTGTTGCAACACAAATAGTTTGGTTCAAACTTCTATGCGAATGTTCTATGAATATATTCTCCCTCTACGATCAAGTGTTGATTTAAACTTGGTATAAGGTTTGTTGATTATTGTTTATTATACTTAGCTAAATAATTGATTAGTTATTTATCATTGCATAATCATGCCCCATCTTTCTTACTACATTAGCTTTGATAAACCTTGTGTTTTGTACTTTCTCTAATCCACTTACCTTAGTGGATATATTTGATTCTCGGTAGAACAACCTATAATTCTTCATAACATACACATACAACATAAATAAACATGATGTAAATACACATGTGCATGCACAAAACATACTTGCATTTGTTAAGCACTTGCTTGATAGCTCATAAGAAAAATTAAGAGTTGGAAGTACACAAACTCCTCGCACACTTCAAGTAAAACCTAGATAAGGTTAGATTATACAAATGGATATAAAAGTAATATATGAACCTTTCTAGCTTCTCAATGTCAAGGAATGGATTGTAGATTTACGAGAAAGATAGAATTGAATGATGTATAGAACAAAAAACAACAAAACACAGAGAATACACGATACACAATATTTACATGGAATCCTTAAAACAAGGGGAAAACCATGAGCAACAGATCTACACTATACAGTATAGATACAAGAGGGAAAACATATTACAAGGACTCTGTAGCATCAGAGTATTAACCACTTAGGGTTTTGCAAGAGTGTCACTCACACTCTCGTTCTCTCGCGTCTGTTCCTATTCTATGTTGCACTCGCTCTGCTCTACACTCTATTCCACTTTTGCGTCAACAACCACACAAGAGTTTGCCTTAGCTCCACATATTTATAGGAGGAATAAGTTATTATTTTTATTATTCAATAATAACATTTAATCGGCCGACTGGTCGACTCGACTGTCAGACCCACAAGTTGACAGTCTAGTTGATTGGACTAGGCAACTCCTATGTCAACTATCTAGTCGGTCCAACTCGTAGGCCTTGTCATCAACCATCCGGTCGGCTTGACTAGTCAACCTTGTCGTCGATCATCTGGTCGACCTATTCCTCACTTGGTTCATCCAACCAATATAGTTGACTACCACAATTGACTCTCCATCGTCTTTAGTCCGTTGACTCACTAATCAATCTAATTGACTATTCTGTTGACCCAACCAGTTGGCTCCAATTCGATCGCCGATTCTCCCAATGGATAACCGACATCTCCCATTGGGGGACATTATCCTGACACTCCAAGGTGCATAGTTGTAAAAGATCTATAAGGCCATTCATCATTCTCTCCTTTAGAGCTAAAGGTTACGCATCTCAATTGCTACATTGATTAGTAAAGTTATTTGATATTGAGACTAGCTCTCTCTCTCTCTGTCTCTCTGTCTCTCTCTGTCTATCGTCTCTCTATCGTAATTAGCTTACCCTAGTGGTAAGTTGTTACACTACAAGCATTGATTAATAAAGTTATTTGATATTGAGACTAGATCTCACTTGCTCTTTCTTTGCTTTTAATGTAACTAGATTACTCTAATGGTAAGTTGTTATACTACAAGCACAACACATTGGGTTCAAAACACAACTGTCTCACCTCTAAGGTATTGCTTCATAAATACCTTTTAATTCACTAGATGCCATTATGGAATGTAAGGGTTGAACACATGACCTCCTGGTCTCCTTTTATAAAACTTTACTAAGTACGAACCGTAACCCAAGTAAACCATAAAAAGAATTTTCTCTAATGCTAGTTGAAAAGCTCATGGAGAATTTTTGGTCTTTGCGTGTCTCCTCGAACAATGTTTTGTTTAGTATCAACAAAAGGGAAACACAAGGAAGTATCAACGGTGTCGTATCCCCGCTTTACTATTCTGGTGCGTAGTAGTAATAGTACAATAGTAGTTTACCATGGAAACGATGGAGTCTCCACATCAACTTGTCCGCCTTATAATTCACGCAGGCAGAGCCCAATGGAAATTGATGAGACCAGCGAAACATCATTATCGTGGATTTCTCGAATGTTTCCACGTGTATGTGTTTTGTCCGGACAGGTGTGAAACAGCCTGCTCCATAAGGGGAACCGTTTGCAACTGTCATGGAATGGAGCTTTCTTTCCTTCTGGCGATGGCGGATGCTGTGGACGACGACAGGATTTGGATTTTGAGGAGAAGGAAGAAGACGACGCAAATAAGGAATGCATGGACGTAGACAGACAGCTATTTACAGAGAGATTCACACAGAGATTCACACAGAGAGATTCACAGAGATTGAAAAATGGATCCTTTAGAGCATCTAAGTCCTCAGGATTTCGTACCCATCAAAGCACTGGGGCACGGCGACATAGGGTCTGTGTTCCTCGTGGAGCTGGGGAAGAACAACAAGAGGTACGCGATGAAGGTGATCCATAAGGAAGTTCTGAGACGCAAGGGTGAGAAACGGGCTGTCACCGAGAAGAAGGTGCTCTTGTCCGTTTCGC
Organism: Azolla caroliniana; assembly: GCF_043228905.1. Classification (NCBI taxonomy): domain Eukaryota; kingdom Viridiplantae; phylum Streptophyta; class Polypodiopsida; order Salviniales; family Salviniaceae; genus Azolla; species Azolla caroliniana. Next base: position 10,312,812 of record NW_028230448.1, read on the forward strand.
ACCCATTGCTACCCACACTCCACGCCCATTTCCAGTCAGAGAATCATGTGTTCTTCCTCATGGATTTCTGCAGTGGCGGTGACCTCAATGTACTCAGACAGAAGCAACCCTCGAAAATGTTCTCAGGATCTGCCACCAGGTAGATTGGGTGGGTGGGTGGTTTCTTGCACATTAACTCAATATTTGTGTTTTTGCCTTTCAAATTAATGAGAGAAATAGACTCGATTATGGACGTCCAAAGGAGACCGATTGCAATCTATGAGAGATGACTATGATGATATATGAGAGATGTTCCATATACGAGACTGCCACATCAATACGACAATCATACAGAATATCATAAAAAGTATCATGTAATGCACCCTCACATAGGATTGCAGTAGTCTCTATCTCACCTGAGTTTAGTTTCTTTAAGAGAGGGAAACAATATGGAATTTATTATTTCGTCTACATGAGTATTAGTCCATGAGATTGATCATACAACACCTCCATTATAAAAAGGACAATCTATTGCATCCTCCAATATGATCAAATTAGAATTAATTTGATTGACATCTAGAATTTCTGCTATAGAAGGAGATGTTATTCTTGGTGTCATATGTCTCGTACTATTTTCCTCACAATATATTTGTGGAATGATAGGATTCCATTGTGAGTCGAATTTCATTGAATGACTAAATTGGGTTCTCTTTAACTATCCAGGATACAAGTTTATCACAATTTGTACAATTAGGCGAAGATATTATGTGTATCCTTATAGTTATTTGGTTTACTTGGAGGCAGCTATATCTTCTTGAATATGTATGTGTCATCTGTTGGTTTTGAAGCATTCCTAGATGCTTCAGGAGGTTTCAATGGGAATGGGGAATAAAAGTTTTTGAGAGGATGTAGCATAGCATTATTCCTGCTTTCATTTTTCAATCAGAAAACAGATCAATAAATTTGTTTCGAGCAAAATAGTTAAATGAAAGGAGAGCTAAACTTGCACTGTAAAATGCGAGGGAGTTGGTCACGAGTATCCCCAAACGATGGGTCTCTTGTACATTCTTTTGTTCTTTGTGAATGTGTTTCTTTTTATATTTTTTCTTAGTGTGCCTGAAATTTCCTTGATTTTGCTCATGACCTGAGTCTTGGGCATGTTTTTGTCATTATAGATGTTTCAATTGTTTTAAAAAACTTTAACAGTGTGCAATGCTTTGTAACTAAGCTACTTCTTATTGGAAAGAGTTTGCATTGCCTATAGAGTATGAATCTTAAAAGTTGTTCACATTATTCTTGCAGGTTCTATGCTGCAGAAGTTGTGATAGCATTAGAATACCTTCATAGCCAGGGAATCATCTATAGGGATTTGAAACCTGAAAATATATTGATTCAAAGCAATGGACATATCATGCTATCTGACTTTGATCTTTCACTGATTGTGGAAAAGAAAGACATCACTGTGCCGCCACAGAAGCACAAGCGATCGTTTGCAGCCATTTTTTCATGTTTTGCTCCGATTTCTCAGGCAATACAGGATATACAAGAAGAACAACAAGAAGAGAACTATCGAAATGGTCAAACAATGGATTCTGTTTTACGTCAGCAGGTTGAAAAGGCTGAAAAAAGTTCTTTACCATTTTATAAATGGTCTAGAAAGGCAGCAAAGGCCGAAGAAGATGAGGGTTGTAGCTCTCTTTGCCACTCCTATTCTTTTGTTGGCACGGAAGAATATGTTGCCCCGGAGGTGTTGTGGGGAAAAGGGCATGGATTTTCAGTGGATTGGTGGACATTAGGTATCTTGATTTATGAGATGGTCTATGGCAAGACACCTTTCAAAGGTCCCAATAGAAAAGAGACATTTTATAACATTTTGTGCAAAGAACCTGAGTTTAATTCTCCGTCTCCCATGAATGATTTGATAAGGAAACTGCTTGTGAAAGATCCAAGGTTAAGGCTGGGTTCTTTTCATGGGGCGAAGGAGATTAAAAACCATCCATATTTCAAAGGAACTTCATGGAAGCACATGCAGCGGGTTGCTACTAGACCACCTTTTGTCCCTCCTGTGGACATAGATGTAGATGAACTGCTTGTTAATGATGAACACTCGCCATCTTCTAGGGGCAATCAGTTACTTTTTAATGTCAATGAAACTGCCACAAAGGGTAAGTGCAAAAAGGCTTGTACTTCGAGGAGTGATGGAAAGGAGAACTTTCGCAACATAACCAACTCTTTAAATCATAATATCAACACACAATCAGAGAATACCAAACCATGTATGCCTCTACAAAAAGGAAACAATGGTTGTGGCAAGGAACAAATTGCAAACTTCCAGCAGAAGGATAGAATGTTCCAAAAGAAAGAGTCACAGACAAGGACAGAAACCCAATAGCTTATTTAGAATGAGAATACTACTTGCTTCTCAAGCTGTTTGTAGTCCTTTTTGGTCACCATAGTATAATGTGTTTATTCAAGTTTTACCATAATCTTCCGGCTTCAATAAACTCTTTTAGACTTGTATAATGTATTGTCAGATAATACAGCAAGAGTCATGGAACATTTTTGTATGTTATAACCATCATGGAAGATTTCGTATAATTTTGTTTCACTTGTTCAAGCTACATCATGTGTTGTCATGCATTTGGTGTACCATGAAGAAATGCCTCGAAATAAATATATTTGTAGATTTCTCTTGAAATATAATGAGGGAGTTTTGCATCATCATAGATATTGAGTACATTGATGATTCTGATCATGACCTTGTTGAATTGAAATCTTGCCTTTGGAAGCGGTTTTTGTACGATTTTTTGTTTGTTGCGCACTGAAATTCTTGGTGACAGTCCATCTTAATTATTGATCAGTAATCAAATGAAAAGGAGGAACAAGCATAGTAGTTTTGGACCAAAAACAAGCTCTGAATGGCTAGAAACCATTAGAAACGGTTGTAAAGATGCATGGCTTTCTACCACTTTCTTGACTGGAAAATTCATGATCGCACGATGTCAAGTAGTAACACAAATGTTCCCCATCAAGTATCAGAGAGGGCAGGGAAAGTCTACATGTTTACAGCTATTACAGCAGGTTTTGGGTCTTTGCTTACGTAGAGAGATCTTTAGATGCTATATTAAGTAAGTGCATGTCCCATGGTAGAGAAATGTGACATGAAATCGTCCATGAAGGCCTTCATGGAGTAACTTAGGCACTCATAAAAACATGCATATCCTAAACACCATCCACTGGAATAATGTTGCCAAGTGCATCCCAGAAGCAGCAAATCATCAAAGTTACCATTAACACTCCATTTTGTTATAAACGTGGTTCCGTATTTGATCCTATGCAGGTATTTTCATTTGGTCAGAAATGGAGTGACAATCATGGCCATGATAAGTTTCTGGTAATTCTCCCAGACCCACTATTCCAGGTGAAATGCAGGTGGGCTGTGTACAAATACGTGATTTGCCATGTATGGTTGAGCTAGCTCTTCTGTGTGTGTCCCACAGCAGAAGGAGAAAAAATTGGGTTAAGATCCTACCCCCGGAGGGGTAAGGATAGCCTTAACGTGTTGAATTGGAAAGCCCGAAGGCTTTTCCCGTCCTTATCGAGGGAGATGCTAACCTGCTCTCCTTCCATCGAACACAAATAAATTGCTTCAATCATTTGTTATATATGTATCAAAAAAAGATAGCTTCCTTTGTATGTGGGATATTTAAGACTTTGCTTGAATTCTCACAGCCTTTGGCAACTTAAAACTTGTCGCATGTCCCTTCTTTTTTTTGTCTACCAATTGTAGCAAAGCGCACCCACCCATTTTGGTCGTAATTAGCACTCTCCTCATACTACCACCATCATCAATGTTGGAATCCATTTGTCCCGCAATACCAAACCAATGTCCAACCCCGTGCTCCTCTAAATTTCACTCACCCTAAGAAATCCCATGTCACCACCACATCGATCGTAAGATACGGAGGTATCTGAAAACGAAGAAGAATCTGTCTTTCATGAGGAGATAAGAGTGGTATACATGAAATCGTTGAAACCCCAAAAGTGACCATGTCATATGTGAAGTCATTATTATTGTGGAAGGTATATATAGTAGAGATAAAAAAACATCACTATAATAGGAACAATATAGCTCTTATCAAATATAACCTTCCATATGAATTATTCGAAAACATTATAGGGCATCCATATCGCCAAAATGGGTAAAGTTCTAGAGTGATGATATCACCAAAATGGGTCAATTTCTTGGAGCATTCATAATTTGGGGAGAACACTTGGCTATGAGCATGGCACATACAATGCCCCTAAGAGACGCAAATGCGTTGTTTTCCAAAAACATTGAATGTTACATTGAATGAGTTATAAGCCAATGGCCATTTGTGTTATGCATACTTTGGACCATCCTCAAAATTAATTTTTAAATTCTGGCCCATTACTCAAAAATAGGAAAGTGCAAATTGTTATTATTGCTTTTGTGTTGAAGGGTTGTTATTATGAAATCTACTGAAAAACAATAGATACATTAGCATTTATGTGTGAATTTCGTGTGAACATATATGATTTCTATGTGACATTTCCTCATGTTTTTGAGTTACACAAAACAAGCGTACAATGTCCAACTATGCTTTAGACATGAAGTATACAACTCAAAAGCTTACAATAGTCCCAAATTTCGACAAAACCAAAACTCAGAGTTGGGACGAGTTCAAGACAACTCCAAAACTTAGCGAGGGCAAGAGAGAGCTACCACACTCGAGCAAAAATCCTTTTCAGAAACCCCCCTTGTCCCGCAACAATTGCATTCATTAACAGTCGCCCTATTGCATCTGGAGATAGTTGAAGAATCTGAGCCAATTCGAGTAATCCTTGGCAGCTTGGTTTATGTGATTTCCATCAATATAATTAGTAGTCATGAGCGTCCATTTTCCCTTGGTTTACCTTGGTTTGAACTAACAGTTGGTTGGAACTGAACCGAACCATGAAACTGCGGCTTAACGGTTTAAATGGTTTGGTTCGGTTTCAACAGTTAGAAACCGCGGTTTAACGGGTTTTTTAAAATTTTAAAAAAATTGTTTTTAAACAATCTTTTCATTTTCAGGCAATATTCTCACATTTTAGGAAAATCTTTAGAAATTTGAAATTTTTTTTAAAAATTTTGACCTAACTTGAAAACTGAAACCAAACCACAAAACCGCGGTTTTAACAGTTTAAATTTTTTTTAATGGTTCGGTTTAACGGGTTCGGGGTTCGGTTCGGTTAGGTTCAGGTTTCAAAAAATTTAACGGTTCAGTTTCAAACCGAACTATTGCCGATTGATTGTTAGTTTGAACTTTTTAATATTGACATTGATTGGAGAAAATAAGTAATCAATGATTTCCAACAAGAACCTAACGCAAACTTCCATGTTGCTATCAACCGACATTCAAAGCCTTACCAAATCTCGACCATCTCTCTACAAAGGTTACAAGAAGACGAATGCAAAATGGAATTTTTGTATTTGCAGTGACGACAACTCCACCTTCTAGTTCACAAGGCTCGGATTTCCTCCTCCCTATGAAGTACCTGGAATTCAAAGACATTGTCATGATCTAGCCAACTCATAAGTAGAGGGTTGATAAAAAGGAGGTCCATCCATAGTTATAAAATATATAAACTTTATGATAAATAAATAAAAGAAGGTACATCCATTTGTAGTGAATGACAAAGCGAGACTGGCCACAACCGGCTAGCAAACTATATGAGAAAGACAAGAAACGAAAACAACGATAAAAAAAACAAACACAAGATTTAACGTGGAAATCCCTAAATGGGAAAAACCATGAGATATTCTAGAGATATTCAATCTTGGAAATTGTATAAATACTTGTAACATCCTTGGAAATTGTATAAATACTTATAACATCCTTGGTCCCTTTCAAGGGATTCAACACTAGTCATTGACACATCAATCTAGTATTCTCGTTTCACCTCATCTTTGTCTCCTTGATCTTTACTTCTGTCTTCATGTCCTCATGTCACTCACAACATCTACAGTTCCTAGCCATGTCACATTTGGCTCCAAGTTTATCCGTCGCTCATAGCCCCATCATTTGTGCTCCGTCTTAGTCCGCACTTGGTGTGTCTGTGACACTTCACTTATTGGTTCTTCTTCTTCTTCTTAGGACTATATTTTTACCTCTTCTTCGTGTATTTAGGGTTCTTTGCCTTCATCATCATCATCTTCTTCTTCTTCTTAAGTGTACCATCATTTACCTCGACTCCTACGTTCACATCATCGTCTTCCGTTCGTGCCGACTCCGTATGTTCATGTTAACTCCTTTGTTCACTACATCACCCACGTTCATGTTACTTCCTACATTCGTGTTGTCACCACGCAAGGAGAACAAAGAAGCGGTAAAAAGAATCTTCTCACTTGGCAAACGTCTTCTCCAATTTAGGTTCCCCGCAGTACACATGTTTTTATGTAACAACATCAGATTCAATAAAGGTAAAACTAATACTCTCTAGAGCACCACCCCTATTATTGTCCTATCGATCTACAACGCGGGCAAGAGCCACAATGGGTAAACAAGCACTTGGCAAATGAATTCATTCGACATTCTAAAAGCGCTACTAGTTCACCCATATTCTTTGTCAAGAAGAAAGATGGGTCTCTACGACTATTCATGGACTATCGAGGTTTAAACAAAATTACGGTTTGTAAAAGAATACGATTGTGGAAGCTAAGACAAAACCGTCTCTTCCGGATAGCTAAAGAATATAGACACAGGTTTAATGGAAACCTTACACGGGAGAGACAGAGAGAGCAGAACAATAAACTCAATTACAAAATAATAACGCTCTGTGTACATACAATGTCCTACATAACACTTTTTATACAAGTTCTTAAAAGGATTGACAAGTACTTCAATGCTCATACAAGCGATTAACACTGACTCCCAAAAATATGCCTACGTACTAGGCTAGATTCATAGGCCTCTAACGACCTACCGGTTAAAATCCGATCCGGCTCCTGGTTCCGGATACTATCTGGACACCGATCTAGTTCTTCGTTCCGGACTCCAATATGGCTCTGGCTTATTCAACCGATCCGGATCTAGTTGAGCTTGTCCGTTCAACACGGTTCAAAACATATATACTCTACCCTTGATATCGAATTTATTGGAGTATCTTAGCAGAACCAAAATTTTCACAAAGGTAGACCTTCGAGGTATTGATAACCTTGTTCGAATACCCCTAGGAGATGAATGGAAGACAACATTCCACACTTGATATAGATATTTCGGGTACACGGTTATGCCTTTTAGTCTCATGAATGCGCCCACAGTTTTTCAACACATGACAAATGATATTTTTCGCGATTTCCTGGATACATTCGTCTTAGTATATCTTGATGAAATCTTGATATACTCCAAGACTCAAAGAAGAGCATGACATAGACGTCCACCAAGTTCTCCAACGCTTGCGGGAATATAGGCGCTATGGCGCTATGCCAAACTTGAGAAATGTAGCTTTGATCGTAACTAGGTGGATTTTTTGAGGGTATATCTATGGATCCATACAAGGTTTAGATCATGCCTAAAAAGATTACAGACATGTTTGCAGAAGGAATGAATGTAATCTCAAATGTGGAGATGTGGCATAAAAGAATCGATCACAGAAGTATGCAAACCTTGGAAAATATGTTGAGGAAAAATGCAGTGGTTGGACTGCCTAAGTTAAAAGACTGTGAGATGAACAAAAGATGTTAAGCATGCCAATATGGAAAGCAAAACATGTTACCTTTCCCTCATGAAAGACATGTAAGCAAAAAAAATTTGGATTTGGTACATACAGATGTATGGGGACCAACAAAAAATGCATCAATTGGTGGTTGTAGGTTTTATGTAACATTTATTGATGGTTGCTCAAGGAAAACATGGGTTTACTTCATGAAAGAGAAAAGTGAAGTATTTGATTGCTTTCGTAAGTTTAAATGCATGGTAGAAAAGCAGGCTGGAACTAGAATAAAATGTTTAAGAACTGATGGATGAGAATACTTCTCAAATGAATTTTCTAATTTTCTATGCAATCAAGGAATAAGGAGACAATTCACATGTCAATATACTCCACAACAAAATGGAGTGGCTAAGAGAAAAAATAGAACTTTGGTGAACATAGCAAGAGCCTTGATAACAAAAAAAAATATGTCATTGTATTACTGGGCAGAAGTTGTAAACACAACAAACTTTATTCTAAATAGATGTATAACATCTAGAGTACATGAAGTAACTCCTGAAAAATGTTTCTATGGAAGGAAACCTAGTTTAGGACACTTAAAAGTGTTTGGATGCCTTGCCTATGTTCATGTACCTGCTGAAGTAAAACGTAAGCTTGATCCAAAAGTTGAAAAATGTGTTCTTGTTGGATATTCAGAGGAGCAAAAAGGGTATAGATGCTGCTATAACCCGTTCACAAAAAAGATTGTAGTGAGTCGTGATGTAATATTTGATGAGTTGGGCAGCTGGTACATCTCAAAAGAAAATGTAGAAACTGATGAAGACAATGAAAGTGAAGACAGGAACAAATCTGAAAATGGAAGTGATAACCATGGAAATGGAAACAATGTTGGACAACAAAGTTCAACATCAATAGAATGTACTGGACCATCTAAAAAATCTGGTAGTAAATCTGAATCAAATGCTTAAAGTGGGAGGAATGCAAGACAAAAAAAATATTATAAAAAGGGGAAAACAAAAGATGCCAGAATATGAAATGTTTGATGAAGGATCTAGAAACATGGAAGATGTAGATTCAGATACATCATTGGATGATGAGTTGGGTATACGAGCCTTGAAAATCCCTGGTATTGAAAAGGCAATGAAAGATGCAAATCGTAAACTGAGAAGATTAGATAGAGAGAAAAAGTTTGTTGAAAGATTTGGTTATGATACATACATGGCTATGCATTATGCATATATGTCTAAAGTGGTACAGATTCTTGATCAAAATAGTTTTGATGAAGCAAAATCTGATAATAAATGGGTGAATGTAATGCAAGAAGAAATAGATGCCTTGGCTGAAAATAAAACATGGGATTTAGTAAAGTTACCAAAAGGAAAAAATGTTGTAGGTTGCAAATGGGTCTACAAAACAAAGCATGATTCTAATGGGAATGTAAGTAGACATAAAGCAAGACTTGTGGCAAAGGGATATGCCCAAATGCAAGGAATTGATTATGATGAAACATTTGCACCAGTTGCAAAAATGTCCACCTTGAGGACACTACTTGTTGTAAGTGCAGCCAAAGGAAAACTTGGAAGAGGAAGTATACATGTGTCAACCACCAGGATTTGAAGATAAGAAGCATCCAGAATATGTTTGTAAGCTGAAAACGGCTCTCTATGGACTGAAACAAGCACCAAGAACATGGCATAGGGAACTTTCAAAATCTCTGGAAAAAATTGCTTTCAAAATGTCAAAGGTTGATCCATCATTATATGTAAAAAGGATAAATCATTGCATTGTTGTGATTTTGATTTATGTAGATGATTTAATCATCGAAGGTGATTCTATGGATGAAATAAATAAGCTGAAGAAAAATCTGGAAATGCAATTTTATATGAAGGATTTGGGAGAGGTGAGATACTTTCTTGGTATTGAGATGATTAGATATAAAAGTGGTATATATATGTTGCAAAAACAGTATGCAACAACTATGTTGAAGAAGTATGGTATGCTTGGATGCAAACCTATTGATGTACCATTGGATAAGAACTACAAATTGAGGGCTGATTTGGGAGCCAAAATAGAATATGTAAACATGTACAGATCTATGGTGGGCAGCCTCATATATTTGACCATAACAAGACCTAATTTGAGTTATGATGGTGGATTAGTCAGCCAGTTTATGCAATAGCCAACAAAGCCACATTTGGACTGCATTAGAAGAATCTTGAGGTATGTAAAAGCTACTCAGAACTATGGACTGTTTTACAAGTCTGATCTGGACATAAAGCTAGAAGGATATACAAATGTTGATTGGGTTGGAAGCCAAACTGATAGAAGATCCTCAAGTGGATATATGTTTACATTGGGAAGTGCAACTATTTCATGGAGTAGCAAGAAACAAGCTATTGTTGCATTATCAAGTATTGAAGCTGAATATAGAGGAGCTACAATAGCTACTTGTGAAGAGGTATGGATCAACATTCAGCTTGCAAAAAACCTAGTGTTCCATTCAAGAACAAAGCACATTGAAGTGAATTATCACTTTGTTAGAGAAAAAGTGATTGATGGAGAAGTGGATCTGTTGTATGTAAGCACAAATCAGCAAGTTGCTGACATTCTTACGAAGGGATTGAGTATGGAAAAAACATACACAGTTCGGGGACATGATGGGAGTTATAAGCATTGGTATGGTAGCGGAAAAGCATGAAGGAAAGAAGACTGAAGATGACCTCAAGAAAGGATAAGTTGAGCTTGAGGGGGAATGTTGAGAAACAAGCTCAACAAAAGCATGTGATGCTTATTGGGCCTTTAGGTGAAACAACTATTTAGCTACTCAAAGCTATTTAGCTATTCACAACTAATTAGATAGTCACAGCTAATTAGATGCATATGTAAGTCACTTATATACTTAGGTAAAAAAGTACGAGAGAGAGGAGGAAGTAGAAGAGTGAAAGAGAAGAAAAAACAGAAAACAAACGAGAGAGGTTTCTCTGCATGTAATGAAATAAGCTTTTGGGTTGCTACAGAGGTAAGTCTCCTTCCCCCTTCCTTTTCTGTCTTGACCACACTAAACAATCCAACACATCACAATCCTATGTGCACAAAGAAGAGCCAGAGTGCCTTCGTAACATGAGCCTCGTCTCTACATCCCTCATGCCCTACAACAAACGTATCTCCAATTTCATCACGAGCACCCATTGTCGGGCCATCTGGGTTTCCACAAGGTTCTCGAAAAATTATGCCTCAAGTATTACTGGCCCAACAAGCGACACTCTGTCTCTACCTACATCAAACGACGTGCTTTGTGTCAACACATCAAACCTGCAGGCAAGCTAGCTGGAACGCTCTAACCCATCACCGTCACATCACCTTTTGCATTGGTCAGATGGGATTTCATGGGACCTTTTCCCGAAACCTCGAGGAGCAACATGTATATCTTGGTCATAACAGAATACCTCACCAAGTGGGCTGAAACCGTTGCCATCCCCGAGGTCACTACGCCAACAATTACCTCCCAACTCTTGCAGAAGGTAATTTTTCAGCATGGTTACCCTGTCCAACTCTTATCTTATCAGGGCCGCCAGTTCCATGGCGATGTCCTTAATGTTGTCGCAACTCAACTAGGTGTCCAACAAGTGTTTACGTCCCCATACCATCTGCAAACAAATGGCCTCACCGAACACCTCAACAAGACCCTCAAGTAGGAGATTTCCGCTTATATCGATCCACAAAAGTTGGGATCAAATCTTGCCTTTTGTCACCCATGCCTACAATACAACACGGATCAACCCTTTTCGAGCACTCTATGGGTGTGACCCCCAACTCCCACCAGAATCATCCATTGACGTCCATTCCAAACCTGCCAACATGGATAATGCCACTAGGGGGCTCTATCTCCAACAAATTCTCCCCTCCTTCGACAAGCCAACTCCTGAAATCTGAAAGTCGCGCAACAATGTTAGAAGCGGCGCAATCTCAACGAATCCCTCATGCACCGATGGATCGGCCCGTTCACCGTAGTTCGCGCCATCAAATCCACTACTTACTTGCTTTGACGTGATTCCAACGGCCGATTCACCTCTGCCCATGTTGCCCGTATCAAGCCCTATACTACCCCAAGCTTATCTTCTCGTACCCCTCCTTTCCCCATGTCATAAAACTCCTTGTTTTTCTCAGGGGGGAAATGTGATGTCCCTTTCATGCGAGTGCATGCCTCTTAACACACCACCCTTTTAGCACACCCTTTTAGCACACCATTGGTTTTAGCCCACCCTTTTAGCACACCCTTTTGGGACGCATGTAGTTAGTCCAGCCCAAAATGGGTACCTTTGTATCTTCTATAAAATTGAACGATAAGTAAGAAGCTAGGCAAGCTGGTTTGGTTTCCTTTTATGTGCATTTCACAATAAATTGTATTATCAACAACTTGTTCCATTTATCATCTCTCATCAAATCAGTGATGTCTCTTTCCGCCTTGATTTGCCTCCACATATGCATCTACACTAGTATTTCGTGTGTCATTTTTGGAACCTTACATTTGTAACTCCATTCCAGATTGGGTTGTTCCACCCTTACCTCTGAATCAATTTGTTGATGGCTCGGAATTTGAAGTCATAAGGTGTTTTGGACTCCAAGATAGTATGTAACAAGCTTATTATCTTGTGAATTCGTTAAGGTATACACCTAAGGATCGCACTTGGCAGCCGACGGAGAACCTTGATAATGCCTCTGAGTTGATAGCTGAATTTCATTGCCAATATCCAAATAAGTCGAGTATTAATTCATGCATTATGACTCGTGGAACTCATCTTCGAATGAAGGGGATGGTGTTATGAGTAAACAAAATCCTATGAGCTTTAGGGTGACTTGAACCCATAACCTCCTAAGAGAGAACACTTAAACTTTAGTCATTAGGTTATTCATATTATACATAATACAAAAATAATCTACTTTATTATAACTTTGACATTGTGACCCTAATAATCCAAAGGGTGCCATGACCCTACAATATCCCAAGCGTATCATGACCCTACAAATAAATATCCAAGGGGCACATGCTACTAGTATATAAACAAGACATATTGTATTGTTAGAACCATTCCGGTTCAACGCCAATCTTTGGTGAATATTATAGTTGTCACTCTTGTATATTTTCCTCTTATAATAAAATATAACCATTTTCTCTCTTTCTTTTTCTCTCTCCTTTCAATCAAGCTTGGGCCCTAACATTTATGATCATTGTAAACAATGACTTAGTGGGGAGAACTGTCTAAGAGATGTCGTCGTCGTTCGAATGAGTTTATAATGGCGAGAAGCTCTTTGTCATAAAACTCTTATTGACCTTTGTGGCTTCAAATTTGCATGAATGGGAAGCAACTGGGTGTAACTTCCCATCATCTCCAATCTATAACAATACTCTTTCTAGTGCAAAATTCAAACACATTCGCTTTGATGACAAAGGGCATTTCTAGACCAACAAGAACTAGAATAGGGGCAGAAGTAAATGGTCACTTTAGGTTATCAAAGCCTAGCCTACACAATGATTACATGTGAACGACTTGTTCTTTCGTGTAAACTCTATAAGAGGCATCATGATATTTGAATAATTCTTGATCAATTTGCCAAAAAAATCGCATCCCAAGAAACATTGTGTTTAAAGAATAAGTTTTACAATATTTTTATGATAAACTATAAGAGGAAAATAAATCACATTAGAGGAAAGCGAATTAGAGTCACACCTAATCACATAAAGAGAAAGCAAACTCTACCCTTAGAAAAAGGGAAATAAGAGAAAAACATCCAACTTCAATGGTCTCTAGACCCTAATTCACACCCATGGACCTTCAATTCTCCCTAGACCCAAATTTGGATGTAGATACCTTCAATTGTCCCTAAGTCCTTTGTTCATACCTAGGTGTCCCCCCTCATTTTGCCCTAGGTTCTTCTTTCAAGCCTAAGGCATTCACATTGGGCGACATTAGTTCAGCCATGGCAAAGCCCAAAATAGAGGATGGGGCATGGGAAAATAGTAGAAAAGCTAACCGGAAAAGAAGAAGAATTCGTAGAATTTGGGCAGCTATTCCTATTTTGTTGGATGCAGGTGATGATGTAAAGTGGAATTGCGTTCCACCTCGTTGGTTGTTTCCACCACCAGCGTCGTTCTTAGTGCATACAACATGGCAAGGATGACTGAGGATGTTGACGGTCGAAGCAAAAGTTCATGAGGGCAGTTCATTCATTTTGTTTGTTGTCGCTACAGGAATTGGTGAAAATGGCAAGAGGGTTGTTGTGGAAGCAAATTTAGGTATTATAATTTCTAGAACGATGAATGAAGACGGCAACGGAGGCAAATATAAATTTTCATTATGGTCTGAGGAATGTATATATACAGAATTTGAGTGATGAATGGCAAGATGGTTGTAGTGGAAAATGAAGCTAATCTATTTTGAAAGGATGAGTGAAGATGGTTGCAGAGGTGGAATCAAGGTTTCATGAGAGGTTGAGGAGAGTGGCTTCATTCTGGTTTTTGTAGGTACAGGACTCGGGCGCTAAATAGCAGGATGTTTGTAGTGGAAAATGAAGCTAATTTAATTTTGGAAGGATGAGTGAAGATGGTGGTGGAGGTAGAAGCAAGATTTCATGAGGGTTTGAGGAGAGTGGATTCATTTTGGTTTTTTGTAGGTACAGGACTCGGGTGATCAATGGCAACAGGATTTTCATGCAAAATGGAGAGAGAGTTGATGTGGATGTTTTCGAAGCATTTTTAGTTATTTTCAGTTTTTAGAATGATGAGTGAAGATGGTGGCGGAGGTAGATGCAAGGTTTTATGAGGGTGAGGAGAGTGGATTAATTCTGTTTTCTGTAGGTACAGGAAATTGTTGAAAATAGAGAGATACACGACTCGAGCAGAGACTGGCAAGATGGAGGAATTTCAAGGAAAATGGAGAGATGGCTAATGTGGAAATATTTGAAGCACATTTTTTGTTTTTAGTTTATACAACGATGAGCGAAGATGGTGGCGGAGGCAGAAGCAAATTTTAGTGAGGGTCTGAGGAGAGTGGATTTTAGTAGAGAACTAGTATTTTCATATGCTTGAGGAAATTAAGATTCTTGCTCACATGAATCATGAGAATGTTCTTGCAGTGAGAGAATTTATACCAATTGCTCCAAGGATTAACATACATTCATTCGGCAAATGTACTTCACCGAGATTTGAAGCCAGACAATATGTTAGTGAATGAAGACTGTGATTTAAAGATTGCTGATTTCGGCTTAATTCGAATATGTGGTAATAAGATGGTACAAATAACCAGAATTGCTTCTGAATGCGAGAGCTTATAGTGCAACTGTGGACATTTGGTTGGTTGCACCCCTTTTTCCTGGCAAAGATTGTGTACATCAGTTTAGCTCAATCACAGAGTTGATGGGTACTCCAACAGATGCTGAACTTAGCTATATACAAAGTGAGAATGCGTTGCGATACATTAGAGAACTACCGAGACATCACAAACTGCCATCACAAACACCACTTTTCGTCCCTTATAATAATCAAAAGAGATGATTTGTCCATGGATGTGAATATCACAGTTTTCTGCATGCATTTTGAAAGCTTGTGGGTGCATTAGATCCACAAACAAGGGCGAGGAGATACATTTCAATGCTAAGAGGAAAGAGGTTTTCTGAAAAAGCCAACTTGTTGGAAATGCACTAGTAGATATGATGTGAAAAGCGTTGGAAATGTGGCATGAGCAAAAGGCAGTGTTTGACAAAATTCCTATAGGTGATACATTGACATGGAATACATTGTTTACAGGTTATGTGCACTAGGAGCTTCAAGAGCAGACTCTTAATGCTTTTGAGCTGATGCAACAGAAGAGAATCTCTCTTCTAATTCTGTCACATTGCAGGATATGGCCAAGTTGGAGGAACTGAAAGTGTTGTCGCTATATTTGACCAGATGAGAAGAAATGGAGTTTTAGCAAATCCAGTTGGAAATGCTTGCAGTCATATAGCCATGGTAGATAAAAAATATATTGTGAATCCATGGTGATGAGCGTTTATTTATATGTTGATTAGCATGCGAGAATGGAAGAAGATGGATGAACATTGGGTCTTAGCCAATGATCACATGAGATGGGAAAAAGAGTCATGTATGTGTGTCCACCGCTCTTTGTAGTCTTCTACTTTGAGTCTCTGAGTTTTTTATTGGCCTATCATGGCCACAACTTTTATGATGTTGTCAGTCTAATCATCTTCTCAGGTATGTAGAATTTATACTAATGAAGAATATTGTTTTGGAAAAAAGAAGAAGTAGAAAAGCAAAGGGAAAAGACAGAAGGGTAGCATGTGCTTCTTTTATGCTCATTGAGAAGAGAAAGAAAGGATAAGGAAGGAGTAGCTCTCAGCTACTCCATGAAAGAAAAAATGTAATACATAATTAAACTATTTCCCAAAGAACATCCAACCCTCTACAAAAAATTATAAAATTGTTGCGTACACATTTGAATACATACAATCACATACAAACAATTGCGTATTAAACAAACATACACAATTTATATATTCAGACACGGACTACACATACACACATCTATGCTCACATAGATAAATAATTATACACACACTTGCACATATTAAAACAAGTGATCGCACATACATGTAAAGTACGAGTGCACATATACCATTCATTGCACACATAATATTACATACTTATACACACAATGAATGTGATCTCACACTAATAAAAGCACACACATAGGTGCATCCACGCAATTATTCATACACATGTATACAAGCAAGTCATTACAAATTCGTATACAATTGCATATTCCAACAAAAGAATTCACCAAGTCAAATCATGGTACAACTTGAAAAAGGTCAAAGAGATGCCATCAGATTTAATGTTGGAAAACTGAACAAACACACCTAATGGTTTGTATTTGGCATGGGCTGGGTCAAAATGGTGATGTGGTCTTGTCAGAAAAACTGTCAATATTGTTGATTTCATCTATGTATGTTGGCATGCCACTTGAGTACCCTCTAATCTCCAAATCTTGTGAATACACAACTACGAGATAAAATTGTTAGTCTCCTTGGAGAAATGCAATTCTCCTTCAGTGGCGCAAAATCTCTTATTGTCCAACATTCGCTCTTAAACACAAGGGGGAGAAAGAATCAATTAGGACACTCAACCAATTACACAAATATAGTACTATGGCTACTTAAAGAATATTTATTACATTTATTATGGCCTTCCGACTATCTACACACTAGTGAGACAGCCAACACCAAGTGTGTGTGCAATCTTCACATAATTGAGACAAGGTCTACGTGTATAATTCATTTAATATCAATATTCTTTATTGAAAACTTTGTTTTGCCAAGTGGTTATCAAGTTTGACTTATTTTTATAGGCAAATCAATGCTCTCATATATCATAAATTATAAATCATTTATCAAACATTTTAAATCTGAAATCCTAAATTGAGTTTCACATGAATGTTACTAACAAAGTCAAGGTTTTATAACCAAGGATTGAAATTGAAAATAATAATGTCAATTCCTCGTACAGGGTAATCGATCTTTTTTTCTTTTTGTTGATAAAACGCCAAAGGATCCAAGGTTATTGTTCCGTGAATGAACACAATAAATAGTCCATTCTCGATGGGGAATCGAAACCAAAGATGATAACTTTTTATGACACATCGAAGGATCCAAGGATAATTTTCCCATGAATGAATGCAACAACTAGTCCATTTTCGATGTTGAATCGAAAGCAAAGATAATGAGGGTTGTGAATGCAAACCTGTTTGATTAGGCTCGTAAATTGTCACCATCAAGTATAACCCATTTGTTACAATCAAGCTCTTTAACATGCTAGAGTGAAGGAAATCGGAACACACTTTGAGAGTTTATTAGATGAAAGAGTCTTCCGTCCTCGTACAAACCACGCAAAAAGGAAGATCCATATTAATTTATTTCATCTCCTTATTGGCGGCCATTCAACACTTTCTCTATGTGCTGTTGTGCATAAAACGAGTGGAAGCAAATGGTTCTTCTATTACAACATGTACATGTTTCCCAAGCAGGAGGGCACTTACTAGCCTAGTGTTCCTCATGTGGACTCGATGCAAAAGGGGCATTCTGGGGTCTTGGAACAAGCACGACATCTTGTTTTTTCACATTGGTACTAAAAAGTGCGAGGAGGCGTGTGGATGTGTGTGTGTCCTGGGAGGGACCCAGAGAAGAAGAAGAAGAAGAAGAAGGAAAGTGCAAAGTGCAAAGTGCAAGAGAGGTTTTCTTCAAACCAA
This sequence comes from Azolla caroliniana, assembly GCF_043228905.1. Lineage (NCBI taxonomy): Eukaryota > Viridiplantae > Streptophyta > Polypodiopsida > Salviniales > Salviniaceae > Azolla > Azolla caroliniana. The sequence goes on from NW_028230448.1 coordinate 10,330,811, forward strand.
CAACACACACACAACTTAGAAGAGGAAGAGGAAGAGGAGAAGATGAGATGTGTGTGTGTGTGTGTGTGTGGATTGACATATGGGGGGGTGGAGGGGCTCAAATTAGACTAGAAAAACAGGAAGAAAAAAGAGGAGATCCTAAAACCTGAGCTGTGTGAGAAGAAGGAGAATTGGAAGAAGCAAACCACAAACTTCTCATCCATCCATTCTTCCCATCTCTCTCTCTCTCTGTTTCTGTGTCTTTCACATCTCTGTTTCACCATGCCAACCTCCATTGCCTTTGGTCTTGCCATGACCCCTCCTCATCCAGACCATTCATCAGACATGGAGAGCTTTGCCAATCTTCGTCCTAGATTCTCTACAACCACCTTGCCCTGTTCCATGCATTATACTCCCAATCAAACCAAACGGACAAGGAATCTGCTTCAATGGAAGGCCAATTTGAGCCTAGAAGGAGATCAAAGAATCTCTTATAGATCCTCAGAGGAGAGAGTCTATGATGTTGTTCTGAAGCAAGCTGCTCTCATGGCAAAGAGAGCTACAGAGACCACTTCTACTACGTCTTCTTCTTCTTCTTCTTCTTCTTCTTCTTCTGGCATAAGCAGTCCTAACAAGGAAAGGATAACAGGTTGGGAAGAGTCTGGCTTAGGCTCTCTCTCTGACATTTCGGCTCAAGTTCTCGATGATGCATACACCCGATGTGGTGAGGTTTGTGCCGAATACGCCAAAACATTCTACCTTGGTGAGTACACACACGCCAATTGTTAATCATTATATCTTCCTTTACATGATCCTTTTGAAATTTGGGTATTTAATCTGTAGACGTATATTGGATCCTATTGAATCCTCTATTTTTGTGGTTAAATAGTTCCCAACCTTTGTGGCTATATGTGGTTTTGTATTGTGATTTATGGTGGATTTCCAAGGGAGTGATGTTCATCTTTTATGTGAAATATTAGGGACAATGCTTATGACGCCTGAGCGGCAACGCGCTATCTGGGCCATCTATGGTAAGCTACTTTCTCCATGTCTCAAAATTTATACTCTGGACGAAGCGAGGTTGAGGGCTATGCTGAGTGATATGGGTTTGGGTATCACAAATGTTTTGCATGTAGGAAAGAGCCCAAAGTCGCCTGCCCATGTTTGGCTAGGACCAAGGTCCCCCCTCTGCCTCTTACCATGCTTGTACCTTGGAAAGTAGAAGTTGACCTTGAAAGAGAGATGAACCATGAACTTACCACAGAGAGAGGAACCTCTAAATGCCAAAAGAAGATAGAAAGTGTTGCACAAACTAGGTCTCTAACTCTACTTATACCATTAACCAACTCTAGGACCATGTTGCCTTCCAAACTTCCTTGTGGGTGATTTACATTTTTGGATATATGTTCATTATTATGTTGCAATTTTATATATATATATCTACCTGAGAAAGTCAGCTCATTGTTTGTCCATGACTTTTTCTTTATTTTGTTATTTCTGTAGTTTGGTGTAGGAGAACCGATGAGCTTGTTGATGGACCAAATGCAGCCCATATAACTCCGGCCGCTCTCGATCGATGGGAGAAAAGATTGGAGGATATTTTCAATGCAAAGCCGTACGACATGCTAGATGCTGCCCTTGCAGATGCAGTCCAAAAGTTCCCAGTGGACATCCAGGTCAGTGTCACATATGCATACAAGTATACATATCCATATGTAAAGATTGCATTTTTATCTCGTGCAGTCTTATTATATATATATATACACAGAAACACACATTAGGATCATGATCATGAGCTCAAATATTTGTTGTAGCCTTTCCGCGACATGATTGAGGGCATGCGTATGGATCTTGTAAAAGCAAGATACGAGAATTTCAATGAGCTCTACATGTATTGCTACTACGTTGCGGGAACTGTAGGCTTGATGAGTGTTCCTGTGATGGGTATAGACCCTGAATGCAAAGCCACCACTGAAAGTGTCTACAATTCTGCCCTAGCTTTGGGAATTGCTAACCAACTAACCAATATCCTTCGAGATGTTGGAGAAGAGTAAGTCAGATCCTCTCTCACCATTTAGCTTTAAAGAGAACATGGAAATGAAATCTTTAAAGAGATCACAGAAACGAAAGTTATTGGGAAATTTTTGAAATGCCATTGGTTTTTCAGGAAATAATCCTAAACAAAGGTCATTTCAAGTTTATCACTTGTGTTCATGTTAGAAGGAAGATTTATATCTCATTCTCTTGTGCTTTTTCAGTGCTCAGCGTGGACGGATCTATCTCCCCAGGGATGAACTAGCACAATTTGGACTTGGTGAAGAAGACATCTTTGCCGGCCAAGTTACTGATAAATGGAGATCTTTTATGAAAGATCAAATCAAGAGAGCTCGTGTGTTTTTTGATGAAGCTGAGAAAGGTGTCGTTGAACTCGATAAAGACAGCAGATGGCCGGTGTGTTATTTGTTTAAGCTAAAGAAATCAAGTATATGAAAACTTACAAGTTGTCATTTATCTTATTGGAATTTTGATAAAATAAATGAAGTGAGCATATGAATATAAAACTCAGAATGTAAGCTAGAGAGAGAGAGAGAGAGAATAAATGGTAGACCCAAAACCCATGGGAGAAATCAATTCTTGACAGAAAGGTATGAACAGTTGAATAGATTTGAACTTTGTTGAGTGTGTAGATTACCTAAGCGGTAATCTATTTCAAAGCACTACACTAACTTCATTTTCTAGGCCACATTTTGTTATTACTGACTGTTACCTTTATCCCATTGAATAAACTTTTATGTGAAAATAATTGCTTTTGAATGTGCCTCACTGAGAAAATCTTACTTTCAGGTATGGGCCTCTTTGATTTTGTACCGACAAATTTTGGATTCGATTGAGGCGAATGATTATAACAACTTCACTAAGCGAGCTTATGTGGGTAAATGGAAAAAGATCCTTACATTGCCAGTTGCTTATGGACGAGCCTTGGTATATCCATCAATGGCTTCAATGCAAGTAGTCAGAAGTTGAAAAGCCTTGATATAGGTGAGAAAAATCTCTAAAAATATAGGGATACTCTTCATGTATTATGATGATTCTCTAAGGCAAGCATCATGAAGTCATGTTTGATTGGCCTTTAAAGATTTTGAAATATATAATACATCAAAGGTCTGATCCTCATGTGTCATACATCCTTGTATTGAGCTTTCCATCATTTTTTGCCTTTACTATTTTGTAAAAGCTTTTGTTTTTTCGCATCTACTATTTTTGGCACCTTCCACCATATTTGGGGCTATTTTGGGAATCTGGTTTGGATCTTTTGGAACTCCGGTTATTCATTCTGAGCCAGTGGTTGTGACATATTGTATTTCGTCCAATTCCTCTTGTACATATTCAGATTCTTCCCAATTTGTTTTTGCGAACGTTTTGTCCCATGTTGAAAGTGATTACTCAATAATCATACCATTTCATTGTAGACATGTTTAAAAAATCTACATGTCTTTGTAATATGAAATATTTACATATTGCATGATGATGATTGGTGTCCAAGTGTTTGGATTTAGATTGACCTTGGTTAGGTTTTTCCAAGTCCAAGATTGAGTTGCATATCTCAGGTTTCAAAGATCTGGATGATCAATAAAAAGTCAAAATGTGAAAGAAATATGAAGATCATTTTTCAACACTCAGTAAGAGATTAGAAGAATCATATTTGAAGATCCAAGCATCACAAACTTTGGATTCTGGCTGAAAATTAATTTATCAAAACATTATATTGCAGCAGTGGAAATATAAATAATTTCGCAGGTATCCTAAGGCACTTCTACGAACACCCTCTCATCAACAAAAGTGTAAATGATTATCTTTCATGAAAGTTTTATATGTTTTTTATATGCATAAACTGAAAGCTCAAATAGTAGATGCAAAAGATGAGGAATGATCATAAGTTGCTTTATTGAACTCTTCACAATTCGCCATGATATTTTTGGAAGCTCTTAATGTGAGGACTGATGATCTTCTGAATGAGGAATATGAATTTAAAATGGAAGCTCGTAATGTGAGGACTAAGGATATTCTGAATGAGGAATATGAATTTAAAAAACTGACTGTTTGAGACAAGAAGTGCATGCATGCAAAGTGAATTCGGGGTTGAGTTCAAACAAAACATTATTAACAAAATATGATGTGATGCAATATCGTTTATCAGCAAACTTAGTGAGGGCAGAGCAGTGTAGGGCGGAGCAGTGTTTACATAAACATTAAAACAGTAAGCATCTCTTCTTTTTTCATTTACAAAACGAATTTTCAGTTAGGGCTGTATATATTTTCTCTATAGAAGTTCTTTGATTATTTACTCTGAGCAAAAGAGAGCTTCAGACATTAAACGAAGAAACTGGTTCTATATCAAATGGACAATCTGAAATCACATGTCAAAACAATTGGAATGGCATTGATTTTTGGGTCTACCACCATTAAAAACACATGAAAGAGACATGTGCCTGTGTGACAATATTATTGATGCTAACATCCTCAAGGAGAAAATGTGAATGTTTTGAGTCAAGAGAGCATATGACAAAATGAAAATGAAAATCAGACCATGAGCTCCATGATTGATGTACAAGGTTGATGGGAAATGTAGTATTGGCATTCTTAAAACTATTTATTTGGATTGTTTTTATATGGTAGTGACGTGTTGTTATTGTGCATGATTGTTTACCAACATCTCCACTCATGTCGATATATATGGACATTAGATGAAGTGTAAGTGCCAAGACCGGTGTTGTCGTTAAATTGTCAAAGGTTAGTAATAATAGCAAAGGATTGTACACAGATGACTAAGGATCTCCTAAATGAGGAAGATGAATTTTTAAAAATATATGTTTGAGACAAGTATAGGCAAAACATTGAAAGATGCATCATTAGATTGGAAGTTTAGTTCAAACAAATATTACTAGCAAAATACAATATGGTGCATGTCTTTTATCAAATTCAACTATGGATTAGTGAGTTTTGACATAACAAACACAAAGGGACTTTCCCATAAAAACAATAACAAATATGCATCCCTTCTTTATTTATTTACAAAAGACCTTTCCAAAGATGGCCGTATATATTTTCTCTAGAAAAGTTCTATGAATATTTACTCTGAGCAAAAGAGCACCACCACGTAGACATTAATGGAAGAAACTAGCTCTATATCAAAAGGACAACCTATAATCATGTCCAGCAATTGGAGTGTCATTGTTTTTGTGTCAATGATCATTAAAACACATGGAAGAGAGATGTTCCTCCCTATATGACAATATTAATAATGATGCTAAAATCTTCAAAATGCAGAAAACGGCAATGTTTATGTTAATCTAGAGTGTATGATAAAATGAAAATCAAACGAGAGTTTGGACTGTAGCAGGCTCCATGATTGATGTAGAAGGTCGATGGGAAAATGTGGTATTCACATTTTGAAACTTTGTTTGGATTGTTTTACGTGGTGTTGACATGCAATGTTATTGTGCATGATTGTTTGCCAATATCATCACTAAATTTGATATACATGGTCCTTAGGTGAAGTCTTTAGTGCAAAAACCTGAGTTTTAGTTGCTAAACTGTAAAGATCGTCTACATGGAAGTTTTTTTATTTTACTAGGAATGCAAATATAGTCATAGAAAAGAATACACAGAGATCAAACAAGTGCTTATCTTATTTTGGGAAAAACATATAACTGTCATGTGGAGTGCAGTGTTTCACCCGATCACCATCAACTTCTTTCCCTGGAACTCCTAATTAATAAGCGTTTGTTTATTAATTAATCTTCTTGCTAAAAATTATAATCAACTTCTTATTTTAAGATTTCATAATATCCTGAAATAGCCATCTTAGTTATCTTTGCATTTCAAGCATCGACTTTTAACATCCACGAAACATGAGCTAGTAGGCCTATGATATCATTTATCATTTGGTGATCTTGGTATATGCTGGTTAAATCGGGCCCGTTATAAGAAGCAGCATCGTGGGCATCATATGTTCGTTCCTCTGTAGTTTGTTGTGTCTTCTGAGAGGAAGAAGAGGCAACTAATGGACAGATACATGCATGAATACAAGTTGCACGACTGAGGCAGACACCTGATCATTAAATAGAAGGATGGGAGAATTGGCAAAGTGTTAATATTTATGTGGACCTACTAGCCTAGTTCTGTTAAGCCAGTGCACTTCAAATATCCCATGAATGGTATATACTTTTAAAATTACCTGAGCTAATATCCACCTAGTTAGCTTCGTACATTGCTGAAACGCAAAAGTATTAAATGAAGAGGAAAGCAATGAACTGAAATATCAAAATCTACTTTCCTATATTCATAATCATATATAGCCCATGACAATATGTCCATTTTTAAGACAATGAAAGAGCTTCTAGGTTCTGGTTAGGGTCAAGTAAACAACAATTTGGATGCCCATCCAGTTTTATGATGCTTTTAATGATGAAAATTTCAAGGAAATGTATCAAAACAGTTCAGGAGAACTTTAACGATAAAACCAGTTCCAAACTCTCAAAGATTGATTGTCTCAAGAAGCCATAATGTTTTGCAATAAACAAGCTATACGCCTTAAAATTACTGGAAAAGAAAGGCATATTGAATTCAGCTTACAGAGATCTTTGTGGGAGTATCACGAGAACCAACATCTGATGACCGATCGGATTCCGCCTCCGCTTCAGACTCAGCCTCAGCTTCAGCAGTATTTGATTTAGTATCTTCAACATCATCAGAAGCACTATCTTCATCGGTTTTACGATTTGAGGCATATGCATTATTGGGTCTTGGTTTCATACTTCTCATAAATGAATCAAGAACCTGTAGTAAGTCTTCTTGCATTGCTTTCTTTCTCCCCCCGAAGTACTTTAATTTCTTCCGAATGTTTGCAATTGTATTGATATCATATTGCCTGTTGGCATTTCGCAAGATGACTGAGACTTCATCAAACATGTCTTGTGTGGGTTTAATTCCAGCTCCCCTCATCTGTTCATATAGTTTCAGGGCCATTTTCTGATCTTTTGCTCTAGAATAAGCTGCCATTATAGCCTTATACTCAAGAGGGCTATGACTTCTCCCCGACTCCGGAATTTTACAGAAGAATTCATACGCACTGGGTAGTTTTTCAGCCAGATCAAGACAAGTTATTAATTCAGCATTTGTGATAGAATCAGGATGAAACCCTGCTTCCTGCATCTCTTGTAGAATATCCATAGCTCTCTTGCCTTGACGATCCCTCGCAAAGGCTTGTATTAATGGGGAATAAGACGCTGCATTTGGCTCCAAATGTGCTTCGCGAATTCGAACAAACATCTCTTCAGCTCGTGTTATATCACGAGCTAGAACATAATGTCTAATCATCATATTAAACATTGGAACAGTAAACTTGATCCCATCTCTTTGCATCTCTTCAAACAATTCATCCACCAAGGAAGCTGTCCTTTCGATAGACAATCTAGACTTCAAAATTCTCTGAATCATGACCATACAGCTGTATACGTCATGTTTAAAACCAGCTCTATTTTTCACCCAATGGAAAAAAGGCCAGGAAGTATCCAGATTCCTGAGCCTCCTGAGTACCTCTAATACAAGGGAACTTCGCCATTGCACATTTGCTTCTTCCAATACTGTTTCTACTTCAGCATTCCAAGTATGAAGAGCTTGCGCAAATGCATTAATATCAAAACCCACATGTGGGCTAGTTGCATCTCTCCATTCACCCATCAGAGAATCTAAGATATCCTCTGACATACCACTACCTGACTCCTCAGTTGTTTGCCCTTCTTCATTAACACTAATCTCACTGTTATCCTCGTGCCAAATTTCTCCCTTTAAAACAGCTGCTTGCTCTGTTTTGCCTGCTACTTCAAAAGCTTTTATCACAGGAATAAGCCTCTTACTAGGTCTATGAAATCGCTCTCTCATTTCATTGAGAAACTCTTCCACTTTCTCAAGGTTTTCTTCTTTTAGGTATCCATTAATAATGAACTCATACGCAACCCTACCAGGTACTACATATAGCTTTTGCATTATCTCTAAGATTTTTACAGCAGCTCGGAGCCTTCCTGCATCAGCAAGATGTTGTATTAACAGCGTATATAGACGCCCATTTGGTAGACATTCTTCAGTGAGCATCGTCTCATACACAAGAGGTATTTTAGTAAATCTCTTCGACCTTATAAGATAGTCAAGATAGGCAGTATATATGCCTAAAGATGGTTTCTTTCCTTCAAGCTTCAGTTTCCTCCATTGATAAACAACAGTAGAAGAATCCACAACTCTTGCAGACCAATGCATTATACAACCGATAATTACCGGTGTGATAGTAAGTCCATCCTTTTGCATCTCGGCAAAGAGTTCATGCATTTCAGACATATGCCCACCCTTCCCAAGAGTATTCAGCATGACACCATAGGTGAATTCTGTATGCTTGAACCCAGCTTGGCCTTTGAGCCAATTGAAAAAACCTAAAGAAACATTGAGAGGGAAGCATACTCTGAGGACCTGAGTGACGAGCTGAGAGTCATACTGAATCAATAGAGCTTCCAACGCTCCTGTAGTTTCTTCATTCCAATCCCCCTTTTTCAAAATAGCCACAATACTCTCGACCAATTTAGCTCTTTCAAAAACAAGAGAAATCCCAACCTCTGAAGGAATCTTCTCCTTTCTCTCTTTCTTTGGTTTCCCTTGAACTTCAGCCGTTTCAACTTCTTCAGTTATAGTTTCCGAAATGTTTTTGACATCATCTAGACCTGCTTCTGCCTCTACATGATGAACGTCATTCTCCAAAGCTACCGAAAGCCGTCTAAAATGAAAAGATTCGCAGCAGTCTGGAACATAGCATTTATCAGAGAGCCTCTCCTTGAATGGCCTATTTCTTGTTAATTCTGATCCATTGAGAAATCCATTATTACATCTCACAGACCATGTCGAAACAAACCTAGCTCGCCCAGAAGCTCCCAATAAGCTCCTTAAAATCAAGCCATATCGCAGGTGTCCCATCTAAACCAATCGTTTCGTTAACAACATCAGACAACGCCTAAACCCTAATTATCGAATGGGCACGCATAGAGATAAAAAACAAAATCATACACAACAAAAGGCAAAGCGAATCACGAAGCAGAAAACAGTGCAGAGTAAGGAAAAGGAGTAATGCAGCTTACCTCTTCAATCAAGCAGTATATAAAAGAATACGGGCGAGTTTGAAAGACCCTCTACGCAGAGAGCGCCTCCGCCTCCGACATCGACATCGCCATCGCCAGAAGAGGAAGCAGAGAAATTAGAGTGCAGTATGTATGTACATACAGAACAGAACAGAACAGAACAGAACAGAGGGGGGTCTGTCTCTGTTCAGGTGAACCCTAAACCCAAACCCAAACCCAAACCCAGAAGAGATACAAATATAAATATGTATAAATAAAATACTTCCTTTGTTAATCTTCTTCACTGGCCTGCCTCACTACTACTACTTACTACTTAGTTTAACTAGAAAAACAAAAACAAGAGAATCTTCGTGTCTCTTGTCTCTCTATCTTTGTGTCTCTTCTCTCCGTCTTGTTCCGTTGCCTCTTAATGAACCGCTTACTAAATCCACCTCTCATCCATCGCTAGCATAACTCGAAGGGATGTTGTTAAAGAGGCATTACGCGATTATTAACACATTATGTATATGCCTACACACGCCTTTCCTTTCCTCTCTTGAGGCATCGATCATAGATGCCCCGTCCCTCAACTCCTACACCCTCCTCCTCCCTCTCCATCTCATCCACTCATTGTCATTAAGGACATATTCCCCCTTGCGACTTTGTGTATCTACTAGGCATCGTTAACAAGTTTTGTCCTAAGGAGGCAAAAGGCCAAAAAGAATAACATCAGAAAGGACATAATCCATAATGCCCTTGGGTATTATGGACTGAAGTGCCCAATTTTACTCTTGTTTGCTTGCCTTTGACACAATCAATGCTCATTGAATTCTAACTTCCAGGTTTGCATTCCTTTCAATAATCCTTGATTTGATAACATTTTCAAGGATTTGTCACCAGCATGTCCCAAGCACATACGCCAAAGTCCAGTCAAAACATGAGTCTCGATGGAAGCCGTTACTTTGTAACCTTCATCGACGACTTCACTCGGCACACGTGGGTATGCACGATCGCGAAGAAGAGCGAAGTCTTCGCATGTTTCCTGAAGGTGAAGAGCCTTGCGGAAAGGGAAACAGGGCGTAAGATCAAATGCCTACGGTCCAATGGCGGGAAGGAGTACTTCTCCGACCAGTTCACCCAGCTGCTGAGGACTTCAACCCTTGTGCTTTGATACCATGTAAAAGAATATGTGTGCGGAAGCATGTGCATAAACACAGAGTACATAGTTCGGTAAACGCAGAAAACACAGAGATGGAGAGGGAGAGGGAGAGAGAGAGAGAGAGAGAGACAGAGAGCAGACACACAACTCTATTCAAAATAATTCTTTGTCTGTACATCCTTTGTGCTCAGTGAGCACATTTTATACAAGCCCTGACAATTGGGCTGACACAAATACTGACAGTACTTGACTACTCATAAATGAGCCGACTACACACACTCCCAAATTTATTCCTTACGAGGAATAACTTCCTAACGGCCTCTCAGTTTACGCACCGCTACGGCCTATTGTGCGCACGGTTTTACGCACCGAATGTTGAGCTTGTCTCTCAACACTCCCCCTCAAGCTCAACTTGAGGTTCCGTCCGCTCTTCCAGATCTACGCTCCTGTTGCTTCTGGCTTCACGCCTCACTCGCGCTCCTCGACCCGTTTGATTCCGCGTGCTTCGACCATTCCGGTCGACTTGTCTGCTCGTTCGACCCTTCTCAGCTCCCTTGCTGTCACGGTGTTGGTGCGTCCTTCGCTGCCCTTTTCTCCGCTTGGCCCTCAATCGATTCATAATAACCGAATCGAACATTTCGATTGAATCGAATGTTTCCGATTCAATTCAGCTTTCATCCGAATTGGCTATCTCCAATTCGTCTTGAGTCTTCATGCCTTTGACAACTTCTGACCACGTCTTCGTCTTGGCCTTATCTCCCCCTGATTCAGCTATCTTCGACTCTTTCCTACAATTACGGCCCTTGCTTCTTTCTTCAGCTTCTTTAGCTGGTTCGAAATTGAATTCTTCGTCTGATTCCTCATCACGGTCTCTTCCGTCGTGATGAACATCTCCGCTCATTTCACGCTCTTGTTCTTTTTCTTCCTTTCTCCCCCTCAAGTTCGGCGTGTCGAGATTATGCAACCGTAGCTCACCCGAGAAATGCCGCAACTTGTCGAGACCAAGAGGCTTGGTGAAGATGTCGGCAACCTGCCGATCCGTCGGAACATACGCTAGTTCGACTTCACTTGAAAGGACCCGCTCACGGACAAAATGGTAGTGCACCTCAATGTGTTTGGTCCGGGCGTGAAATACAGGGTTCTTTGCAAGGTGGATATTGTTGAGGTTGTCGCAATAGATCGTCGTCGGATCGGACACATCTACATGCAGATCTCGTAATAGTCGTTTCAGCCAAATGACTTCGCACGTATCGACAGTCGCCCCTCCATATTCGGCCTCCGTGCTCGACAATGCCATTGTTGGCTGCTTTTTGCTGCTCCACGCGATCGCCACACTTCCTAGTGAGAATGCGCATCCAAATGTGGATCTATGATCGTGGGCATTTTTGGCCCAATCAGCATCCGTGTAGCCAACTAACTGTGCGGCTACGCCTGCTCGATATAGTAATGCCATGTCTTTCGTGCCGCTTACATATTGCAATATCCTTTGCACGCACTGAAAGTGTTCGGCCGTAGGTTGCGACATAAATTGACTGATTAAGCCGACTGGGTAGTCAAGATCCGGCCGAGTAATCGTCAAATAGATGAGGCTTCTAACAATTTGTCAAAACCGTGTTGGGTCGCACGCATTTCCCAAATCTTGGCGAAGCTTTACATTTCTGTCTAGAGGGGTCGAGATGGGCTTACAATTTGCCATCCCAAACTTGAAGAGCATATTCAGCATGTAATGACGTTGGCTGATCAATATGCCTTTGGGGGTATGGATCACTTCGATCCTGAGGAAGTAATGAAGGTCTCCAAGATTCTTCATTTCAAATGATGCCGCAAGTTGAGACTTTACACGATGGATTTCGTTCAGGTCGGCACCGGCGATGATTAAACCATCAACATATAACAGAAGGCTTACCGGGCCGTGTTGACCTTGCTGAACAAATAATGAAGAGTCAGACTTTGATGTCGAAAACCCCATCTTACGCAACCGTTGCGTAATCTTTGCGTTCAAAGCTCGCAGGGCTTGCTTGAGTTCGTAACGTGACTTCTTCAGTCGGCAAACTGCCAAAGTGTTCTGTTCGGATAGAAATCTGGGGGGTTGTGCCATGTACACCTGTTCCTCAAGATTGCCATGCAGGAACGCGTTCTTTACATCCATTTGATGTAAATGCCACCCCTTCGCCGCTGTTACGACTAGCAGGACACACACGGTAGTCATCTTCGCGACCAGCGCGAAGGTCTCATCGTAATCCACGTCGTGCTTCTGCGCGTAGCCTTTCGCAACTAATCGGGCCTTATATTGGTTGAAAGAGATGTCCGCGTTGTATGTGACCTTGTACACCCACCTACATCCAATTGGCTTCACACCCTTTGGTGCGTCAACCAGGTCCCACGTCTCATTCTACGTTAAAGCGCGCATCTCTTCCTCCATTGAGGCACACCAATTTGCGTCTTTCGCCGCTTCTTCGTAGCTCTCCGGCTCACGCACTTCCGCCACTCACGTCATGTGCGCATAATGGTGTGCCATGTATTCATTATACGCGTATCTGTTCACGGGGTTCTTCAGGCGGGTAGATTGGCGTAATTCGTGATTACCTGATTTCACGACCTTTTCGGCCGATTTTGACCTCTTCCGCGTAGGTTCCCTTACGATCAGCTCGATGTTAGATTTGGTCTGAACTAACTCGGCACTGCCGAAATCGTACTCCGGCATTTTCTTCTTGCCCTTCTCCTTGTGTGTTAACCGTCTCCTCGATTCTTTACGCGGGGACATCACGATCAAGTCTCCACTACTCGCCGTCTCTTCAATATGTTGGCCATTTTAGCCCAACCCCTCATTTGGCCCACTTAGCCGAAATGAGATCAGACTCTCTCTCAGAGCTCCGATTTCCTCATCATGCAGAGGCATCTCAACCTCGCTGACTTCTTCCTCAGAATTTGGAATGGAGCTGTGAGGTATTGGAGGCAAAGGCAAGTACCACGAAGCGGATTCGTCGAACATGACATCTTGACTTACGCGTACTTCCTTTGTTCAGGGGATATAGCATTTATACCCCTTCTGTTCGTCTAAGTAGCCGACTAAGATGCACTTCCTCCTCTTCACCTTCAGCACGTGTACATACGTGATGCTGTTGAAAATCCTCAAGTGTGCCAAGTTTGACTTCTTCCCAAAATACAATTCATGTGGCAACACTCCTCCATTAGCAGAAGTTCAATTCTGTAAGTAGACAGCCGTCCTCACGGCTTCAGCCCAGTAGAATTTCGGCATGTGCTTCTCTTCAAGCATTGCCCTGGCCGCTTCTTCGATTGTCTGATTCTTCCGCTCGGCTATGCCGTTCTGCTCCGGCGTATATCTACACGAGAATTCACGTTTTCGTGAAGATTCTGGGCCATGGTGAGAAACCGGGGAATATCAGAAGAATCGGCGGGGTGCAGCATGCGCACTCACCCTTGTACAAATGGTGTAGGTGATAGGGGTGCCTTTATGGCGCCGAGTAGGAGTTAAGTCGAGACAGAGAATCCCATGTAAATCAAGATTTATCCCACATTGTAACGCATCCCTCTCCTTATTCTATAAAAGGAAGGGAGGGTCCCTTGTAAAGGGGTTGCCCGTTTTGAATTAGGAGGGTATATCGTTAGATTTAGGGTAGTTCTTGGTCTTCATCTTTCTCTTATTCCCTTAGGGTTTGTACTTTGGTCTTTCACCCTACTTCGTTTTAGAGTTTCATCTTGGTAGCTTTCTTCTTCTCCTTTGTGTCTGTTTAGGGTTGAGTCCGGTGAAGAGCTTGTATGTTCAATGGGGCTTGATTCTGCTCGGTCTCCTATGCAAGACCCTGCTCGGCGCGACGAGCCCGAGAGCTCCCCGATCGGCGGCTTGGCAGCAGACGGTTGTTGTAACCTAACCTACCTTGGTCTGGATCGAAGCCGGAGTTGTATCTGGCCCTTGTAATTATATATGAAAAAGGTTGTGCATATTTGTAATTCTGTTGGTGTCAAGTGCGTTTCTTCCCCTTTGTTTTCTGTACATAAAGGCATGAGTTAGGACGGTGTTTCATGCGTGCATGCGTGCTCTCTCTCTCTCTACCCATCTCGCCCTCTTTTCTGTTCAGTAGCCTCATGTACCCAAACCGGTAACGATCCGGTTTTGTGCTACTCTGGTGCAGCCGGTCACGGAGGGTGTCAGTCTTCCGGTACCCTCTACTCCCTAGTCCAAGACCCCCACGGTCCCGCCTTGGATCCTACACATATTCGCGGAATATCACGACATCTTTGGTGAACCTGACGTGAAAGTCGGGAAGAGAGGACGGAGTCGGAAGACAATGACTTCGCGGAGATGATGGCCAAAGTGGTGTTGGAGTTCAGACGAGTGGTGGTGAGGTGAGAAGTAGCACAACAAGTTGTTGAGCGAGTGGTCGAAAGAGTCGACCGTTTCAATGGTGACAAAGTCTCATTCTACTTGGAAGCCTACAACGCAGAAATGGAGGTGTGAAGCGTAGACGAGACGTTGAGGTTGGAGTTCTTCTATCGGGTCATTGTCGTTCGTATGCACGCGGAAGTAAAGAAGCTTCGAGAAGCTCACAGTTCGTGGGAGGCCTTCGAAGAGGCACTCCTACAGGCATATGAAGGACAACGGAAGAGCCAACAATGACGCGGCTTCGACCAGTGGGTTGTGTCGGCGAAGACCCACCGGGGCGCAATGAAGGCGTTTCGGGAGTTCGAAGGGCGGCTTGCTCGGCTCCCGGAGCGGGAACAAAGTGTGGTGGGGGCGGACAAAGTTCTGTTGTTCATTAGGTCGATCGACCAAGCGGAACGGGAGGCCTTCGGGATTGAGCTCGAAGACGATGACGGAGGGAATGGCCTTATCGAGGACTGGTTGGAAGTCGAACGAGTATGCCGATGGTTGGACGAGGAGCAGTCCGCGAAAGGCAAAAGCAAGATAACGCACAATGACGTGTCATCATGGCAGGAAGCGGGCACGCAACAAGAAGGATCGGCGAAGCTCGATGTCGAAGCCTTGGTCTAGGAAGCATACGAGGCTTTGAAGGTGATGGTTGAAGAAGAAGAGAGATTCGGCATGCGGATGGATTCCGAAGACTCAGAGCTAGTCGGCCTTCTGAACAAGGCGGACATGACCCAGGCAAAGGCCGAGGAATGGTACAAGGGTACCATGGGAGAGGGTGTGGAGGGAGACGCCCTCTCCACTTGCGGAGAAAGATTGGCCGAGGAGGAGGTCGGGAGTGAAGAAGAGCCCTCCACTCGAATTCCGGGGACTCCGTCAATCGAGCCTATGTGCCGACATAAGACCGGAGAGATGAAAGGCGCCACCGAGGAGTCCTAGCATGATGCCAACGAAGATGGATGGGAAATGGCTTGCGAGGAGGTCAAGGACGGGGCCGCGACAGAGAAAGAGGAAATGAGAGCCGGCGTCGAGTGGAGCGGAATCAGAAGTCGACCCGACTGGGGATCGAACTGGTTCGCATTCCGATTTGGTTGGAGCACGATCCGGATGTGGATCATTTGACCGAAACCGGCTCGAGACACAGAAGACAAGGGAGAGACAGTAGAGCCGATCGACAGGGGTTGGGTTCGGTATGAAGGTGCCGAGACAAGAGAGGGTGTGGGACGAGCCGCCCTCTTTTACATGGGGAGAAAGACCGACCAGGAGAAGGTCGGGAATCGGGAAGAAGATTCGGTATGAAGGTGCCGAGACAGGAGAGGGTGTGGGACGAGCCGCCCTCTTTTACATGGGGAGAAAGACCGACCAGGAGAAGTTCGGGAATCGTGTTTGATATTTTACAAGATCAGTAAACAACGTCGTCAATTGGGAGTAATTACTAAGGGATTTTTGCAAAAACCAGACAAAACCAAGGAATGATCGAGAGTACAGAACGAGTCCGGCGGGATCGGCATCGGACTTGAGACTTCGGACATTGGCGAATCAAGCCCAAGCGGGGCTTGATCGATCATAGAGCGCATGCTTTCCACCGACACCACTAAAAGGGTCGGTGGCCTGGGAAAAGTCGTCGGGAGTCGTTACGAAATCGGTATCCCCACATCTTGACCAGAGATTTCGGCAGTTCGGTTGGCGTGGCAACGTGAGACCAAAAGAGAAGGGAGATGGTGGGGAAGCGCAAGGAAGGGGATCGACGATGGCGGGGAGAAACGAAAGAGGCGGTTGACTGAAGTATGGGTCCTCCGTACTCGTTCCCGAGACTTAGGTGGTTGTGTCCAAGAACCAACGGAAGACCTAAGAGACGGAAAGTGGTGGCGAGGACGCGGAGGTCACGACCAATACAACCGATTCGGAAGCGAAGAACGAAGACCAGTCCTATGGGTCACCTCACACCGGGCTAGAGACTTCGGCGGTTGGTATCGGATCCGACGTAAGACCAAGATACTAACGGTGGCGGCAGGAGAATGGGACCTGGCAATGCGGAGTGACGGACGAGCCCGGATGGGAACCGGGCGGAGCGGACTTCCGGATAACGGATCCGGAAGGGAGGAAGAGGCAGGCCTATGGGGAGGCCGGAACACGGTTCATCGGTACCACGGGAGAGGGCGCGGAGCGGAGCAAGCCACCCTCTCAACATGCGGAGAAGGATGACCTGAGATAGGGTCAGGAAAGACGAGAGGCCCAAGGAGGATCCTCCACACCGGGCTAGAGACTTCGGCAATCGGCAATAGAGTCGGCATAAGACCAAGGGTTTGATGGTGACGGCGAGGGGACGAGGGCAAAGGCAGCGATAGGACGGTCCTATGGGGTCCTCACACCGATCCGGAGACACTGGCAGTTCAAGCCGACATGGCAACGTGAGACCGAGTGAGAAGGATGGTGGCGGCAGGAAACAGGAACCAGCGATACAACAGGAGAGATCGAGCAGGCATGGCGGTATCAGGGCCGGCATTGTGGCCACTAACCCAAATCAGGCCTTCCGGCAAGAATAGGAACCAACCCGGCCAGAAGACAACGCGGAAGACAGTCCTATGGGGTCCTCACACCGATCCAGAGACATCCGCAATTCAAGCTGACGTGGCAACATGAGACCGAGTGAGAAGGATGGTGGCGGCAGGAAACGGGAACCGGTGATGCGAGAAGTGCGGATGGGCGATCCTACGACAATCCTCACACCATTCCAGAGACTACGGCAATCGGCCCAAGAGCCGGCGTGAGACCTAGAGAGAAGGACAGTGGCGGTAGGTGAACGAGATCCTACAAAGCAAGGGCCGAAAAAGAGTGGAAAGAGGTATCAGGCCGACGACGCGGCCACGAACCGGATATGGAGCCGACCGACAGAGTCGGTAGGACAAAGATCGGGCGTGCTCGGTATACGGGTTGGAGACCCAACAAATCGGAGGCCCAAGAAGGATCCTTCACACCTATCTAGAGACCCCGACAGTTCGGCCAACGTGGCAACCTGAGACCGATGGTAATGGAAGGTGGCGGCAAGGGGAAGAAGGCGGCAACAACAGAAGCACTGAATAACCGAGACGACGTGAAGCCATCACGGGTCCTCCTCGGACGGAGGACACTGTGTATCCAAAGGAACGAGAAGTGTGCATGCGGTCGAAAGAAGGGCCAATGGGGAAGCACGCACACTATGGGGTCGCAGTGAATGACCTATCGACGGGGCGAACGAGCCTACGGAGAGGCAAGCATGGAGAAGGAACCTGAGCTGACAGTTCGGACCGGCAAGGCCAACACGGCAACCGGAATGTGGATTACTGAAGACCGGTTCCTCACTGGTCGGAATCTCTCACCCTTCTCCAAAATTGGCACGTACCAGTGGACGTGCGGTTTGGTGGGGGCGGACGTTGTGAAGATTCCGGGCCATGGTGAGAAACCGGGGAATATCGGAAGAATCAGCGAGGTGGAGCATGTGCACTCACCCTTGTACAAATGGTGTAGGTGATAGGGGTGCCTTTATGGCGCCGAGTAGGAGTTAAGTCAAGATAGAGAATCCCATGTAAATCAGGATTTATCCCACATTGTAACGCATCCCTCTCCTTATTCTATAAAAAGAAGGAAGGGTCCCTTGTAAAGGGGTTGCCTATTTTGAGTTAGGAGGGTATATCGTTAGATTTAGGGTAGTTCTTGGTCTTCATCTTTCTCTTATTCCCTTAGGGTTTGTACTTTGGTCTTTCACCTTACACATACTCGCGGAATATGGTGACCACGTCGAATTCCCTCCTTCTGTAGATAACATGTGAACTGGTCGGAGAAGTACTCCTTCCCGCCATCGGACCATAGGCCTTTGATCTTACGCCCTATTTCCCTTTCCACAAGGCTCTTCACCTTCTGGAAACATGCGAAGACTTCGCTCTTCTTCGCGATCGTGCATACCCACGTGTGCTTAGTGAAGTCGTCGATGAAGGTTACAAAGTAACGGCTTCCACCGAGACTCAGATTTTGTGCTAGACCCCACACATCCGAATGGATCAAATCCAGCGGATTTCGACTACAATTACACTCATTGGGGAATGGAAGTCGGTGTTGTTTTCCCATCTGGCAGGCTTCGCAGACTTGGCCATTCCGGCCCCGAAATTTCGGCAAGCCGAAAACAATGTTCTTCGTTTGCATTTCACGAAGCCACGGGAAGTTAATGTGGCCGAATCGCTTATCCCATAGATCAATGTTCGACTCGACCTTATGCCCTTTCGCAAACATAGCGGCGCCCACATTGTTGGTTTCGAGGATAAACATCCTCCCTTCACAACGCCCTTGTGTGATTATCTTGCCTTCCTCTTCTATGAAGCAACCAAGATGCGTGAATCGAACTTGCATACCTTGGTCGACGATCTATCCGACCGACACAAGGTTCTTGGTTATTGTTGGGACGTGCAACACGTTCATGACTTTCCCTTTCTGCTTGACATGGCTGAGGGGAACTTCACCGACGTGTTCGATGGTATGCGGAGTGTCGTCTCCAGTTTCGACCACTCCTTGTTTTTCCGGTCTCTCCAAGTACGAGAACCATTCCTTGTGACTCGTCATATGATTTGATGCTCCGGAATCAACATACCATACCTTGCTCGATTTTGAGGTATTCACGGCCATCGAATTAGCCTAGTGCTTCATTACGAAGGTAGGGCCCGATCCATTCTCGGCTCGTTCGGAGCCCTCAACGTAGTGTGACTTTTGACGCCTTCCCGTGTCTCTTCTGCTCGATCCAGCTTTGTCCGAATCAGCTTGTTTCTTCCAACACTCGCTCTCCCTATGGCCTTTGTTCCCACAACACCAACATTCCGTCGCGGCCTTCTCTTGCCGACTGTCGGCGCCACCAGGACTCCCCCTGTTTCCGGAGGATTCAGAATTGCTTCCGACATTTCGATTTTGCCGTCCATTCTGCTCTTTCGGACGCCTCCATTATGCGCCGATCCTGCTCGTCCGCCAAGACCACGAGGCTATCTCCCTTCGTGTACAACATCTTGCCGTCAGCGTGCGTACTCGTCGACGCACCCGCATGATTTTCCTCCACGAGCAACATTGACTGAAGCTCGAAGAACGAAGGCGTATTTTCCCTTCTACAGACCACCGTTCGGAATGCTCCGAACTTTGATGCTAGCCCACCAAGACAAACCTGCACCATTTCATCTTCCTCAACGTTCACGTTGACGGAGGCGAGAGAATCGCAGATTCCTTTGATCTTGGAGGTGTAATCAGCCACCGACATATCTCGTTGTCAAACATTGCTCAACTCCTGAGTTGAATCTTCCTGGTTGAGATTCGCCCACGCGTCCTTTGGCGTCTTCACATCTCGAATATAGCTCAATAGCTAGTCGCTCACATAGGATGCAAAGCAGTAGAGAACTCTGCTTGCCGCTTGTTCTCAAGCCGAAAAATCCTTGTGTGTCGATTCGGGTGGTGTATCATTAGCTCCTTCGACATAACTCCAGTAGCCATGACCAAGCAGGTACTGGTGCGTCTTGTACGACCAATATGCGTAGTTGCTCCTGTCGAGCTTCTCAGTCGGTAGTGAGCTTCCCATTCCTTTGTCCATGTTGATGTCTTATTATTTTTTCCAAAAAAAAAAACGAAGAACAACTTCAACTCTGTTTTGTCGCAAGCTTTTCTGTCAGCTGCAGAGGATACTTTCAAAGATCCCACAGAAATAAGATTCTTTGTCAAGGTTTGTACACATATGACATCATTTAGCATTCCGAATGGTCCATCATCATTCTTCGGACAAAACAAGCCTTTACCATACGTTCCACTAGGAATGTCATTTGCAGTGTACACAACTCCACCTTCTAGCTCTTTAAAATCAAAGAATCGGTCACGATTTGGACACATATGATAGCTAAGCATTGGAATGGCTAGTTGATGGCGCGATAACCAGTGAAAAGTTTGATTACTATATTTGAACTTGCAATAGCCACTGATTTTCATTTTTGCTCTTAGTTTTCAACTTTGGACAATCTTTCTTCCGGTGAACTTTTTCTCTACAAAAGGCACGTTCATCTTTGCTTGGTCGAGATTTTGATCTCCACTTATTCTCTCTACTTCTTCTTTCAGCGACATATCATCACCAATGCTTCTACTGCTGCTTCACTAAACCTTTCAACTTTTCTTTCTGACGTAGTTCATGACTATATGATGCAACAATTACTTCATTGAAAGTTACTTCAATATTTCCATTAAGTAGAGTAGTTTCAAGGAACTCCAACTCGTAAGGAAACAATCCTAACAACATTAACATCAAATCTTCATCTTCAAAAGTCACGTCCAAATTCAACAAATCAGGCACCAGATATTTAAAATTGGTAATGTGTTCATTCTTCATGGTATCAAAAACATAACTTAAATGAAACTATCTTTTCTTCATATGCAACTTATTTTCACTATTCTTTTTCAAGAATTTCTCCTCCAATGCCTCCCATAATTTAATTGTAGAAGTTTCTTTACTAAATGTATACTTCTACTCTCTGGAAAGACATGATCAAATTGTACCACATGCAAATCGGTTGGTGGTCTTCCATTCTTTATCATCAACTCCTTTTGTTTTTTCTTCCTCATTGGCAATATCTAGGTCCTGTTGAAAGAAGGCATCTAGAAGCTCCCTTTGCCACATACCAAAATGACCTATTCCACAAAACATTTCCACTGCAATTCTCATATTTGTCATTCCATCTTTTGACAAAATGTACAGGGTGGAAGTTGTCGATTTAGTCATTGTGGATATAATTTTTCTTTTTGCCATAACTTCTATATAATAGCCACTAGATGTGAAATACCAATAAGCCTAAGAAAATGTTTTTGTTGTGGAAGATCAGACTAAGCTGCAACCATTGAGCATAATATGAAACCTTCGGCTTTGATACCAATTGTTGCGAAAGCGCTAAAGTTATTAAATAAAAGTTGAAAAAATATGAAAATAAAAAACACCATAAATATAACAAGGTTTGACTAATTTTGCCTCTGTCCTCGAACACTACCAAATTTAATATTGCTTTAAGAAATATTACAAAAGAAAAAGAAATAAGACCTAACTATTATATATGAGTTTGGAATGGGATCATAAAACCTAAGAGAGGGGAGTTCTATTTATAATACAAGACCTCTCCCCTCTAAGTATGTGTCATAGGACTTATCTTCTATGACACTTAGTTTATGATACAAGGAGGTGGGATGTTCACACACTTGGGTATTCCTAAGTTGTGTTCCCACACTAGGGAAGTTGAGTTTGATTCTCAACACACCCCTCAAACCCAACTTCCGATCGTCGAATAGTTGGTTCGAACTAGTCTTTGGCTTCGGCTACAAACAATCGGCTCACTCCTGTGTTCATTCTGCTCCGTTCGACATCGTGTCAGACAACTCCTTATCCTCACTACCCCTCAAGCGCGGCCGGTTAGCAGTCGAAAGGTCTAGGTTCATTGTGAACTGTTGTAACTTGTCGGATCCTAGGGCCTTCGTGAAGATGCCAACCGCTTGTAGATTTGTACTGATGTATTGTAGTTTGACATCTCCGACTAGGACACACTCTCGAATGAAGTGATATTGCACCTGAATGTGCTTGGTCCGAGCATGAAAGATTGGGTTCTTAGCCAAATGAATATTGCTCACGTTGTCGCAATAAAAAATAATCGGATCTATGATGGGAACGTCAGATCCTTCAAGATTCATTTAAGCCAAACAACTTCACGTGCGGCAACTATTGCACCCCAATATTTGACCTTTGTGCTCGATAGTGCGACTGTCGGCTCAGCTGCTTGTTGCTACTCCATGATATGGCTCCGTTGTCGATGGAGAAGACGAACCGACTGTTTCTTCATCGTTTGTCGGCTTTGTAGTCGGCCCAGTCGGTATCGGTGTACCCTTCGAGTCGAACCAGTGTGACCGATTTGTAGAGGATGCTGAAATGCATCGTCCCACTTACATACCTAAGTACTCGCTTAGCGTAGTCTAGATGAATATTGCGCGGTGTTTGCATGAATTGGCTAAGGAGCCCGATTGGATAACTGAGGTCGGGTCGGGTAATGGTGAGATAGGTAAGACTTCAGACTAGGTGTCAATAGTGGTCAGTATTGAGTCAACTCATGCTCCTCTGTACTGGAATCAACATCCAACTTCAGATTTCGATCAAGAATCGCATTGAACCCCTTAGAGACTGGAAGATCTGTGATGAAGTCGAGAGCAATGGATTGCCACGGCTTGCTTGGAATTGGTAATGGTTCTAATAAACCATATGGATGATGCCTTGGCATTTTCGCTCTGCAGCATGTATCACAAGTCCGAACAAAATCTTCGACAAATTGTCACATACGGGGCCACCAGAATGATCATTGTACTAAATCTAATGTTTAAGTACTATCGAAATGCCCAGCTGTATATGTGTCATGACAGTTTTGTACTACTCGAAGGCGGCAAGAACCATTAGGAACATACAAAAGTTCTTTAAAGAAGAGTAATCCATTGTGGTATTTGAATTGCCGATAGTCCGTACCTGGTGGTTGCTATAGTGAACACGACGCTCGAGAGGGATCAATTTGTGCTAGTATAGCTTGGGTGAAATCATCTGTCTTCAAGTCCGCACTTATGATATTGATAACATGGGAATCCATGGGCATGCCAAAAACCTGTGTTGCTTGCAGTCGTGCCGGTCCCAAGATTACTTTCTTTTGGTGGCTCGCCGGGACGCGGTGTTAGATACGGACACCGTGATAATGCATCTGCCTTCCCTTGGTGCTTCCCCAGACGATATGTAATTTTGAAGTCGAAACGCGTGAGGAAGTGGGCCCACCGAGCTTGATGTCGATTTAACACACGAGCATCCTGAAAGTAGGCCCAAGGTTTTTATGGTCACTGAATACGATGACTTGATGAGAGGATCCCTCTAAAAAATGCCTCCATTGCATAAACGAGTCCACTATTGCCAATAGCTCCTTATCATGAATTTCGTAATTGATTTCGGCAGCGTCAAACTTGCGTGAGTGAAAAGCCACAGGATGTAGCTTCTCATCATGACCCCGTTGTGACAAAATGCTCCCCAATGCGAAATCTGATGCGTCAGCTTCGATAATGAATGGTTGTTCTAGATCGACATGAGCTAGAATTGGAGTCGATGTAAATGCCTTATTAAGATTCTCGAAAGCCATATCTGCTTCTTTAGACCAAACGAACGATTGTCCCTTCCTGCTAAGCTGTGGGAGAGGCAAAACGAGCTTTGAGTAATCTTGTATAAACTTCCGGTAAAAATTGGCAAAGCCTAAAAAGCATTGCACATCCCGCACCGAGCGCGGAGCCTGCCATTCCACCACCGTCTTGACCTTAGCTGGGTCCATGGAGATGCCTTCTGATGAAATGACATAGCCGAGAAATTCGACATGGTTGCACCCGAAACTACATTTTTCTAGCTTTGCGTAAATACCATGTTCTCGAAGTCGTTTTAGTAGTAACAGTACATGAGAATCATGCTCTTCTTCGGTCTTTGAATAAACCAGTAGATCATCCAAGTAGATGATCAGACACACATCCAAGAGATCTCAGAATATATCATTTGCCATGTGTTGGAAGACTGTTGGCACATTAGTGAGGCCGAACGGCATGACCGTATACTCGAAGTGCCCATATCTAGTGTGGAACGCGGTCTTCCATTCATCTCTTGGTCGGATCCGTACGAGGTTATAGCCCCCCCGTAAGTTGATCTTTGTGAAGAACCTGGCACCATTGATCCGTTCTAAAAGACTTGAGATAAGGGGAAGTGCATACTTATTGCGGATTGTAACTTTATTCAAGCCACGGTAATATACCACCAGACGAAGTGAGCCATCCTTTTTCTTGACGAAGAAAATGGGTGCGCCGGCTAGAGATTTCGAATGTCGAATGAATCCATTCTCCAAATTCTCCTCTATATAGGCTCGAAGGACTTCTAGCTCGGTTGGTGACAAATTGTAGATCAGTCCCCATGGTGGCTCTTTCCCTAGTTGTAAATCGATGGGGCAATCATATGGTCGATGGTGAGGAAGCGTATTGGCTCGTACTTTATCGAATACATCGGCATAATGATGATACTTCTTTGGAAGCTGAATGGTGGACTCCTTTTTAATGGTGTCGGAGGGTTTGAGTGATATTGCAAAGAGAAACATTTCTTCCTTGCGTCCTTCTTCCCGCAACTGATGTAGTGAAATGGTGGCAATTTTCTGAGTAGATCCTTGGGTTTGTCGACACCGGATTTCTCTTGTTCTCCAATCTATGTCTGGGTTATGTAACTCGAACCATGGTAATCCCAAAACAATGGGATGTTCTGGGATACTAATAATGTTAAATGATACTACACATGCTAAGTTATCTAGGACAATATTAACGGGTTCTGACTCTTCTAAGATATTTCCGGAAGCAATGAGACGACCATCAATGACGACTACAGAGGCTGGACACAGGAGTTTTCTAAGAGATATCTAATGAGCTTGGGCAAAATTCCTATCCATAAAGCAAGAATTAGCTCCGGAGTCTAGAAGTGCTAAGACGTGTACTGGAGGGGTACTTTTACTACTAAGTGTTACTTGGGCTACGAACACATTGCTAACTTGCTTAGAGGGAATGGAACCACTAATGGGCTGCGCAGATCTAGGGTTGTCCAACCAAACGGCTCCTATTTTGGCTAGACTTAGTCGTTTAACTCTTCTTCTAACTGACTAAGGACATCAAATTTGTTCACTAGATCTAGGCTATTAGTACTATTCGTACTATCAGATATCCCTACTGTAATAGGCTCGGGTTTAGTACAATTAGAACTAGCAAATATTTGGTTTACCTGTCTTCTTGGCCTATGGGGACAATTTATTGCAATGTGTCCTGGTCCACCGCAGTAGAGACATAGTCAATTTGTTCGGCGTCGCTGCTTTTCTTCTTCGGATAATGGTCCTCGACGATGTGTAGTGTCAATCTCCATCGGAGTCGGAGAATTCACTGGAGGCGCATTATAGTAATCCCTGGGTAAAGGTTTTGCTACCATTGAGGTGTAGGTGGGCTCTGATCTTGCCCTCGGCATCTGTAGTTGTCGTTCCGAATGTCGCTCAAAGAGTAAATCGCATCTCACCGCGCGATTGATTGCTTCTGTTAAGGACTTTGGCTCTTCAGGGAAAGTCAAGAGTAAATCCTTGACATCGTTGCGTAAACCATAACGAAATTGCTCCATCAACGCTTGATCATCCCAAGGGATGTTAGCGGCGAGTAGGTGGAAATCTGCAGCGTATGTGGAGGCTGGACGGTCTCCTTGGCGTAATCGCCGGATTTTGTTGATTGCGGTCCTTATGTTGTCAGTATCCCCAAAGCATGCTTTAAACTCACCTATAAACTCTTCAAAGTTGTTGAGTAATGGAGACTCCTTTTCCAACAGTGGAGCGAACCATGCCAACGCTGAGCCACTTAACAACGTCCCTACTAAACCCACTCGTGATGCTTCGGTAGGATATCGGGAAGGATGCATTTGAATAACTAATTGTACCTGATTAAGGAACCCTCTAAACTGCGATCGTGTTCCATCGAACTTCGTGGGAAGGCCAATCTTGGGTTCCTTATGAATCCCTTGTGTTCCGGGGCCTGTTGTTGCATCGCTACGATGGTTGCTTCGAGTTGTTGCACGCGTAATGCAAGTTCCCCATGTTGTTGTTGCGTTTACTGCTTTTCTAAGGAGATTTGTTGAAGATCCCCCAACAACTGTGGATTTTCTTGTTCCAAAGCAAAGAACTTCTCTTTCAAGCATTGAAACTCTGAGAAAATAGATTGATATTCCCGAGCGCTAACTGGTTCAAACTATCAGGAATAGTTCTAAACAGAGAGAGGATTAGTACTAAACAGAGAGAGAATTAGTACTAGAGAAGGGAAGTACTATTAGTACTAAGAGGATGGGACTGCATAAGACTCCCGAAAGAGGAAGAGAGAAGAGGAGAGAGAGAGAGAGATAGCGAGGACGAGAGAGAGAAAGAGATGATGATAATAGATTATATATTATAAGAAGAGTAAGTACAAAAGGACTATGAGGCTAAAGACTGGCGTTGAACCAATTTGGTTCAACATAATGCCTAGTGCCCTCTTTTATAGTGTTCTCAGGAGTAATCCTGAAGCTTCTAGAATGTTCCAGAGAAATCTGGAATATACATTATTTCCTATAATAAAATGTAAATGAAAATAATATCCTACGTATTACAATAGATGATATAATGGTCAAGAGCTCGACCTATATAACCTAAGGTCATGGGTTTGAGTCTTGTCATATCATGACAGGTGTGATTCCGGGGGTTCATAAATCAGATCAAGATTATTATCCGGCTACAACCCCAAAGATATGCGAATGATTTTTGCCGAGTTGGCCTCGTTGGGACTCTCCTCTCGGGAGCTACAGAAAGCTAGTTCGCACCTTTTGGTCAAAACATCATCGCCACTTCTTGACAATTTTTCTGCTTTCCTAGAAGAGTTCAAGGCGACATTTGGGGATACGGATCGACGTCGAACAAGCCTTACCAAACTCTATTCATTACATCAAGGTAAGTGTCCAGTGTCTGTTTATGCATTCGAATTAAGACAATTGGCATGTGATGTTTTTAGTGGGACGACCAAGCCCTTTGCGACCATTTTCTTCGGGGCCTTCGAGGTGATGTTAAGAATCTACTACTAAACTTCCCAGGGCTGGCTTCATTATCGCGAACAGTCAATTGTGATAGCCGCCTTTTCAAACTTCGACAAGAGGAATGGGCGACTTCCAAGTTGCCGCCCTTTCTCCACGTTAAACCTATGGTACAACCCTCAAGTGACTGCGAGATCTTCTCCAATGACAACGTTCAATGATCCTATGTCGATGGAAATTGATCGAGCTTGAGCCCCACTCACCACAACTGAATGACACCATCGACGAACCAATGGGTTACGTCTATACTGCGGCGCCTCTACCCATCTAATTCGTTTTTGCCCACTCAAAAGCAATCTGCGACAACTTTATCAGGACAATCCAACTAGTGGGTCCCAACATTCGGAAAACGACGATGTCCAACTACAGTAGGAGCCATGCGGTTGGACAACAGACATACATGTTGCTCCCAAAGTTCTACCAACAACTTTTCCTTCGAGGTAACTCTCTGTTTCCAATCTATTTCAATTCAATCCTTAGCGTTACTCGATTCCGGGACCACAACGTGTTTTATGGAAGAAATGTTTGTTCGTAAACACAACTTTCTTGTTGTCCAGTTGTCCAAGCCTATCCCAGTTGAAGCTATCGATGGGCAAATGCTCTACTCTGACGGAATCACCAAAGCCACGGTATCGTGATGTGGCGTGCTCGAGACTGGGAAAAACCGGCGAAAGGGGGGGTCAAAATGTGCATGTGCAATGTGTGTGCACACAAAGGCAATTAATTGTGCACATGCAAAAGAAATGGGAAAAGAAAGGGTGGAAAGGATGTATAGAAGCTCGTGTAAAAAGTAAGAGAGAGGAGAGATAAAAAAGTAGAGGGGAGTCAAGCTATGAATTTATAGAGATAGAATTATATATTATATAAGAGCGAGTTAATGGGCTAGTGGATAGTCACATTGACTTTTGGCTACAGGTGCATGGTTCAAATCTAGTCTTACAATGCAGTGTGGTTTAAGGAATTTTATTCCTTTTTGCATTGAAGACAAAATTGGCGACCCCCCTTCCTTTTTTCC
Organism: Azolla caroliniana; assembly: GCF_043228905.1. Taxonomy (NCBI): domain Eukaryota; kingdom Viridiplantae; phylum Streptophyta; class Polypodiopsida; order Salviniales; family Salviniaceae; genus Azolla; species Azolla caroliniana. The sequence goes on from NW_028230448.1 coordinate 10,359,242, forward strand.
TATAAAAGGAGGTCAAGGGGGCCTCATTTGGGAGGACGTTTTGGGAGGAGACTATCACCATTTTTCCTTCGGAGCTCTTCATCTTCTTCTTCACCACTTCCCTTCATCTCATACCCCTTCATCTCCTCATCGCCACATGCTCGTCTTCTTTGCGTTGGCACTCGAAGTGCTTGTGAGCCCAAGCTTCGTTGGTTCGACATTGCGAGCCCCGTTCGTCGTTGCAAGCCCGTGTGCTCGCCGTTCGGGTGGTCGTGGTTCGTTGGGGTTGGCATTTTGGTGGTGCTCGTGTGTTCGCCTTCGCCATATTCAGATTTGCTCTTGTCTCTAAGGGCATTTAGTATTTATGTTTTGATTGAGCTTGTGGTTAACAAGAAGTTGCCATTGTAATCAAACCCTATTTTATAAAGGGTCCTCTTGCGTTGGAATCGAACACGTATTTATTTCTTTGGCCAATATCATTCGTGTTTCTTTCTTTCTTTCATTCTTTCATTCATTCATTCATTCATTCTTCTTGTCCACTTGTACATTCGGCCATCTTGTGACGAGGGAGCGTTTCGGGGGTGCCCATGCACCTCTCCTCCTCATTAAGGCGCACGAGCATTTTGTGCGTGTGTTTGTGTCTTCCTTGTACGTTCAGTCGTCTTGTGACGAGGAAGCGTTTCAGGCGTGCCCATGCACCTCTCCTCCTCATAAAGGTGTACGAGCATTTGTGTGTGTGTTTGTGTCTTCCTTGTACGTTCGATCGTCTTGTGACGAGGGAGCGTTTCGGGCATGCCCATTCACCTCTCCTCCTCACAAAGGTGTATGAGCATTTTGTGCGTGTGTTTGTGTCTTCCTTGTACGTTCGACCATCTTCTGACAAGGGAGCGTTTCGGGCGTGTCCATGCACCTCTCCTCCTCATAAAGGCGTACAAGCATTTGTGCGTGTGTTTGTGTCTTCCTTGTACGTTCGGTCGTCTTGTAACAAGGGAGCATTTCAGGCGTGCCCATGCACCTCTCCTCCTCATAAAGGCGTACGAGCATTTTGTGCGTGTGTTTGTGACTTCCTTGTACATTTGGCCGTCTTGTGATGACGGAGCATTTCAGGCGTGCCCATGCACCTCTCCTCCTCATAAAGGCGTACGAGCATTTGTGCGTGTGTTTGTGTCTTTCTTGTACGTTCGGTCGTCTTGTGACGAGGGAGCGTTCGAGTGTGCCCATGCACCCCCCTCCTCCTCATAAAGGCGTACGAGCATTTTGTGCGTGTGTTTGTGTCTTCCTTGTATGTTCGGTCGTCTTGTGACGAGGGAGCATTTCGGGCGTGCCCATGCACCTCTCCTCCTCATAAAGAGGTATGAGCATTTGTGCGTGTGTTTGTGTCTTCCTTGTGCGTTCGGTCGTCTTGTGATGAGGGAGCGTTCTGGCTGGCCCATGCACTTCTCCTCCTCATAAAGGCGTACGAGCATTTTGTGTGTGTGTGTTTGTGTCTTCCTTGTACATTCGACCGTCTTGTGACAAGGGAGCGTTTCGGGCGTGCCCATGCACTTCTCCTCCTCATAAAGGCGTACGAGCTTTTGTGCGTGTGTTTGTGACTTCCTCGTACATTCGACGTCTTGTGACGAGGGAGCGTTCGGGCTTGCCCATGTACCTCTCCTCCTCATAAAGGCGTACGAGCATTTGTGCGTGTGTTTGTGTCTTCCTCGTACGTTGGACGTCTTGTGACGAGGGAGCGTTCGAGCATGTCCATGCACCTCTCCTCCTCATAAAGACGTACGGGCATTCGTGTTTGTGTTATCGTCCCCTTGTGGGTTCATCTTGCGTGTTCATCTTTGCTTGTACCCATTTGATCACTTGGCTCGTGCGGTGATCTCGAAAAGTCAATGAGTCGTGATCAACGAAAGCCACCGGCCTCACAAAAGAAAAAAGGGCAACGAACCCTTGCTTAGGAAGGGGTCAGGAAGTAGTATTGTCGTAAAGCAAACCTCAGGTCTTCTCTATCCCTTGAGTACTCCCTAGTCCAAGACCCCCGGGGTCCCGCCCAAGTAACACACACGAGAAAAACTTCGCGACAACAGTCCCTCTCATTTTGCAGCTCGGGACCCATCATGAGGCCTTATCATTTTACCTCACCACTTCACCGCGGCATCCAATCATACTTGGGTTGTCTTGGTTGAAAGCGAATAACCATGTTATAGATTGGCACAACCACTCACTTACTTTTCAACCACAAAGTTCAAACTCACATGGAGGTTGGAGCGGCTTCCAATGTTGTTGTGTCAAAATGGCCCGAATCATTTTCTGTCGAGCACTCCTCCATTCAACTCGAACCAATGCACTCAGATGCTCATGCCCCAGTCACAATGCACTCCATCTCAATGGGCAATGACTCCGAGTCAAGTACACCAGGTTTGGTTCCTATGAAAGCCAATCTGGACTCGTTGCCATCCAAAAATGGTGACTTTGCTAATGTGTTCGAGAAGAAGAATGCAGATCACTTATCGGAGCATCGACCATATGATTGTCTGTTTGATCTATAGGAGGGCACATCTCCACCCTTTGGGCCCATCTATGGTCTCTCTGAACCAGAACTAGAGGCTCTTCACACATATCTCGATGAAAATTTGGAGTAGAGCTTCATCCAACTGTCTAAGTCACTAGCTAGGGCCCCCATCTTGTTTGTGAAGAAAAAGGATGGATCGTTGTGTCTATGTGTGGATTACCATGGCCTCAATAAAATCACGGTATGTAATCGATACCCTTTGCCTCTCATCCCAGAGTTCCTCGATCGCCTTCATTGTGCACAGGTCTTCTCCAAGATTGACTTGTGGGGAGCATACAACTTGGTTCAGATTAAACTTGGTGATGAATGGAAGACGGCATTTCGTACACGATACAGACACTTCAAGTACAAGGTAATGCCTTTTGGACTCGCCAATGCTCCAACTATTTTTCAACATATGATGAACAACATATTTTGAGAATATCTCGATCACTTTGTCGTTATCAACCTTGATGACATTCTTGTCTTCTCGTCGAGCATTGTGACAGGAACTACACACTCCCGATGAACAACGCTCGGCCACAACCGAGCCTAGAATAAAACACAGGAAAAACAGGGAATGAAACACAACACGATAGAGAGAAGAGTACACAGGATGTTTATGTGGAAAACCCAAACTTGGGAAAAACCACAGCAGCCCACAGACCGCAAACTATCACTATGTCAGAATGTACAATAAGAAAGCACTGAGGCCACGACCTCGAGCTTGCTATCTTCGCCACAGGCGGCAGTTACAATTAGAGGCAACGACCTCTTCCTCTCTCTCACTCTCTCTGTACACACTTGCACACACTAATCTTGCGCCAACAAGAATGACAACAACTACGCTCTAAGTTTGCCCTAAGTCATATTTATACTAATATGACTTTTCGGCTATTTACAAATATAGCCCCGATGGACTCTCAGAAAACATATTTACGAATATGTCCCTTCATCCGGTGAGCACTTCTCACCGGGCCTTCATCATCCGGCTCTTGCCGAGTACTCCTCATCCGGTTCGCACCGGATCTTCCGTAGCCGGGTACTCCTCATCCGACGCTTGCCGGGTACACCACATCCAATTTTCACCGGGTCCTCCGTAGTCGGGTCCTCCTCATCCGGTTCGCACTGGATCTTCCGTAGCCGGGTAGTCTTCATCCAGTTTCGGCCTCCGCCTATCGGCCTCAACCGAGATTCTCATCAGCACTGTTCTTCTCACTTCCCATCCGGAGGGACCTGTTTCCTAACAAACTCCCTCTTCACTCCGGCATGGGGTGTCTTACTAGTCCGATCCGCTTCCGGCATGCATCCAGCTTGTCGGGAATCAGTACTTTGGTCAGCATATTTGACCCGTTCTCGGCCGTGTGGATCTTCGTCAACGCGAACTCCTAGTCATCTACTCTTTCTCGGATCCAGTGATACCTTCGCTGGATATGCTTCGTCCGGGAATGGTAGGCCGCATTCTTAGCAAGGTGGATGGCACTTTGACTATCGCAATAGAGCCGATATTCATCTTGTCGGATACCGAGCTCTCCGATGAAGTCCTTCTTCCATAATATTTCCTTGCCGGCTTCCACAACCGCCATGTACTCCGCCTTCGTGGTTGACAACGCAACCGTCTTCTGCAGCCTCGACTGCCACGATTGATTCTCATCAACATTGTTCTTCTCACTTCCCATCCGGAGGGACCTGTTTCCTAACACATTGAAGAGCATACTCACCACGTTCGATTGTTTCTCTCGAAACTCGGGAGCATGGCCTCTAGGCCAAGAGAGAAAAATGTGAGTTTTATTGCAATTCCATTGAATTTCTTGGTTATGTAATCTCCCCCCAGGGCATCACCATGGATCCAAGGAAAATCAAGACAATTCAAGAATGGGCCACTCCAAAATGAGTAAAGGATGTCCAATCATTCCTTGGTTTCACAAATTTCTATAGGCAATTTATCAAGGGGTTCTCCGTCATAGTCCAACCCTTGATTGAGCTTACTCGTAAAGGGATGTCGTTTCAATGGACTCGCCTTTGTTGTCCATAGGCCAAAAATATATATTAGTAAATGTAATACATCGGTAGGAAAGGTAGAGTTAGGTAAACGCCGAGTTTCGAGCCTCACAGTCAGCTGACCGCTCGACTCTGTATGAAGAAAAAGTATATAAACCGAGGTCTGCGTACCTCGGAGGGAGAGAGATATCTAGAGCCTAGGCGACGCCGTTTCATAGTTATAAGAGCTTTGTAAGGTCATCGGCTGTGGGCCATGTTTTTATAATCATCGATAACTGTTTGCAATAATACATATCTATTAGCTCTTGTTGTTTTCATCTGTGTGCCGTCGTTTCTAAGGTCTCAACTACGTATACGACCCGGGCTCTATTCCCGGGTATGCTCTTCGTTTTCTTCCCCTAACGACGCCTCCATGCACAAGTCTTCACGTTACACTTCCCTTGATACCAATAGCTTGTAGGCATATCAAAGGTGTTTCCAACAAAATGGTTAACACAATTTGGCACGCCCGGTTACAGCTGTGAGATCACAACAAACTAAATTAAAGACAACCTTCAGCCGCCATTACAGCGCCCAATCGCACCAAGCGGTCTCGGCCATCTGGCCGACGCCCTGAGCTAGTCGAAGGAACTTCCGACTCAGTGGTCACGGACCAGTCTTTCCAAGAAATATCGGAGGCTCACCAGTTGCAATCCTTGCTACCTGCTACTCGGTCGCGAGTTGAGTCCACACCAACCTCTCCACCAAGCCCTCCAGAGGTCACCCACCCTAAACCTAACCCTTTTCCGGTTTTACCGGAAGACCCCAAATTCGATATCATGTCGTATCCTTACCCACGATACACCGACAGCCCCGACGTGGAGTCGCACATCCGTGCCTTCGTGTCCACCTGGCAGGTCAACCACTCAACACAACAACTCTCGCCTGCCGAAATCGAGGCCTCAAAAATTGCCAAGTTTACGTTATCCCTCGATGGACCAGCTGCGCGATGGTATTCTCGCCTCGACGCAGGGGAGTTTGTAACCTTCCACAATATTCGCACGCAGTTCCTAGAACTGTTCCATCGTGAGGTGCCCAAACGAGAATTGCTCCGACAGTTCTTTTCCATGCGACAAGAACCGCACGAGACGGTCGCACAGTTCACGATCCGGTTCTGGGATCTCTACAGACAAGTGGCTGACGATGTCTCTGCACAACACATTCCAGACACATTCCTCTCCAGCTTACGGGAGCCTCTACGGACAACCAAACGATCGAGCAAGTCATAGCGCGCGTCCTCGCCCTCGATCGAAATGAGCAAAACACGGCTTTCTCTATGAGTTCACTTCTTCCCCAGGAGCACAATCGCTTCTGCCAAGCCCTCCAATGCATAGTTTGCTCGGGATCGGGCCATCTGGCCCTCGAATGTCCTCACCGGCCACAGTGTCTGATCTGCCAGTCCCGATCTCACACTGTCGAGCAATGTGAATACAATATGCTCAACCGCACAACGACGTCCCCGGTTCGCAAAATCGAGCCTAGGGATACATACTCTCGTCAAGACGAGCGACAATCCTACCGGAACCAGGATAACCAACGACCCCGATCGCCGGATAGACGACGCCGTGACGACGATTACCGTTGGGACGACGACCGTTGTTGCCGGCTGGCAAGAAGGCTTGAGGTCCAAATCAGAGTGTGCAAAGGAATAGTTTATTCGAGAACTGTTGTAATTAGTAATCTTAATATAGATATTAATATATGAGAAGATGTGCACGGACGGATCGGAATCGGTATGCCGATCCAGATCCGGAACAATCCCGTAAAGGTGCCGGTTGGCACCGTTTTGTATTTCGCACCGGAGACCTATATAAAGGCCCGGTTATAATGTAATCAGGAGCGGATAATTAATAGAGCTTATTGTCTTAATCTTCCAGTTTTGATTACCGTTCTGTATTCATTGTTATATCTTACGCGTGTTAATTACGAATTGCTAAGTAACCAATTAAGGTCTAATTAAGCGTTGTGTCGTAAGTCATTCTGCCGTACCACCCTTTGGTGAAGTGTCGTAAGTGGACACCCTGTGTTAGGCTATTGTCCGGCCCTAGGAATAACACAGTTTTTGGCAACCACGATTCCTGCACAATCGCAGTGAACAACGGCAGGAATGGATGACTAGGCCAACAGACAACCCGGTTACGAAGAGAGCACGAAGACTTGCTGAACGGAGAAGGCAGAGAGAGGCTTTCCAGCAAGCAACGGAAGAAATCCGAAAAGATCGATCATTTTCCAAAGTCGCTCCATTTGCAACAAAACGCCTACCCGGACGAAGGAAGCAGCTTAAGCAGTCTCCGGGAAGCTGAAACCCTTCTCTAGGCCTTGGCCGGAAGAGACGGCGAATCCGAAGCATTTTCAACGCTGGAATCGGATTCGGAAGAGGGTTACAGCACGCACACAAACTATCGCAGCAGTAACGACACCCCAAGAGGACCGAAGGACGAGGAGTCGAATACATTACCGACACCGGAACCAGAGTTGGCAGACCGGGAACCTCCGGCACTAGACGTGGAGCAACCTCCGAAGACGGAAAAAGACCGACAAAGACCTCCGACACCGGAAGTCGAGCCGGCAACACCAAAGGAAGCCCGGCAAAGACCTCTGATGCCGATGGATTAGCAAGAAAGACCATCGACACCACCACCCCGCGTAACGACACCAGACGACGACATGTCGTTCCAGTACTCCAAGTATAGGGATGATCCAGATGCGGAGGCCCATGTTCACGCGTTTCAACAAACATGGGAGGCGAACCATGTGTCACAACGGTTAACCGCGGCAGAAGAGGAACGATCTAAGATAGCCGAATTCGGCGTGACATTGGAAGGACAGGTCGCCAGATGGCACCGAACGCAGGATCGCAGCACCACCATCACCACCTTTGCGGACTTGAAAGACAAATTCTTGCACTTCTTCCAAAAGGAGGTGGACCAGCGAGAAATGGTGGGCTTATTTTATACCATCCGGCAGGACCCCGGGGAGAGCATCCCGCGGTTTGTCATCCGGTTTCAATGGATGCACAGTCAGCTTACCCGCACACCTCCGGAGGAAGAAACGCGGGCTATATTTTTAGCCGCACTCCGAGAACCTCTACAAACGGTATGCACGGTCATCGACTTTCGCACAAGCACCGTCGACCAAGTCATCGACCAGGCTAGAGAAATGGAGAAAACAAGCTCTTGGCTAACAATGGGAGCCCTCCAACGAGCATTACCAACCGATGAGGATCTCCGTTTCCGGCAAGCAATCCAATGTACGACCTGCTTGAATTCCGGACACTCGTGACTGGAGTGCACCATGCGGACGCACTGCTTACTCTGCCAATCTACAAGCCACACGATGGACCGGTGTGAATATAACTTATTGAATTGGCAAGCACCACCAATCCGGCAAATCGAGCCACGTAGCAGCCGAGACGAAGAAGACGAATGCTGGTGGCGAGAGGAGCAATATCGACCGGCACAGGATGTCCGGTACAACAATCGACGAGATAATTACGACCGGTACAAGAGATATGACAAGTACCGAGATTACAATGGACGGTACGAGCATCACAACCGGGATCACTCCCCCGGTTATCACCAACGACGGGAAGATTACGGGAGGTATGACGACCAACCCCGGCAAGGGTACCGCAACAAAAAGAACTTTAATAAAAAACAACATTTCAAAAATGGGAGCCACCCACGTGAACCGGAAAAAGGCGCCTCAAGCAGCCAACCGGACCAGAGCCCCGCGGTTACCACAGGCCCTCCACCGTGTACAGGAAACAATGCCGAACCCAACAATACCCGGAAAGCATATTGCTATTATTGCCGGCAAGAAGGACATTACAATAATCAATGTCCGGCAAAGTGCTATGATAAGCGACCGGCAGTAAACATGGTAGTCGCCGAAGTCGCAGACCTACAGCAGGTCACCAAAAGGTCGAAGGGCAAGACGATGAAATTGGAGACACAAGAGGCCATCCCGAAACAGGCAACAGAATGGGTGAAAAAGGCAAATGAGCGAAACGTAGCAGAACTTGCGCAGCAAAAGGAGAACACCGAAGAGCTTGCTGGCGGCAGTCAATCCGAAAACGCGACATGGCAGGCATTGTAGGAATGCCAGATCACGCTGCCGTTAGGATGACTCTTGCATCTAGTACCAAGATTCACAGAAGGACTCAAGTCTCGCATGACGACAGGTGGAACACCACCGGCTCCGACATTCTTCTCAAATCCGGAGGAGGGATCTGTGGTGGTGGACACCAACAGTCCGGCAATTACTGCCATTCTGAAAGGGAAAGAACTCCCTGGCACGATAATAGATGGAGGCTCGGGCATTAATGTAATCAGCTTCCGGACGTGCGATGCTCTTGGAATCCAAGAGTGGGAGCCATATCCGTTCTGGCTCCGAATGGCGAACACAAGCTCGGTGCAACCGACAGGATTAATACGAGACTTAGAAGTAACCATCGGGGGCCACACATTCCGAATCTCAGCCGTAGTTCTCCAGTTGCAGGCTCAAGGAGCGTACCCATTATTATTAGGACGCCCTTGCTTAAAGACGACACACATCAAGCAGGACTGGAGGAGGAATATGATTACGTTCCAGCGGGGAAAAGCGAAGGTACGGGTACCAACACAACCAAGGAAGGGCACCGGCAAGGATCTGACACCGTTATATGCGGAGTGCGTCAATATGCTGGAAGGATTAGCAGACGAAGAAGAAGATTAGTACTTGCTGGAAAACCCGAAGATTGTACCCCTATTCGAAATTGATGTCTCTGAAGCGATATCACCCTACTTACTGCAACCAGACAGAACCAAAGCGGAACCGGATAAAGAAGCAATCCGGGAGTTACGGCAACCACAAGAGGCGTTGGACAGGGAAATGGTCGTATCATAGTGCGTAAAAGTGTCTCAATTAGAAGAGGTAAATCTAGGAACGGCAGAGGAAGCAAAACCGGTGCACATCGGCAAAGAAATGAATGCAGAGAACAAAACGACGATATTTACACACCTCAACGAGTTTCGTGACGTATTTGCCTGGTCTTACGAGGATATAAGAGGCCTGGATCCTCAGTTGTATCAGCACCAGATACATCTGAGTAAAGACGCCAAGCCGGTAGCACAGCGTCGGTACCGGATGAACCCAAACTACGCCGCCAAAGTCAAGGAGGAGATCGACAAATTGCTGAGGGTTGGCTTCATCCGTCCCGTAAAGAAATCTACATGGCTGAGCCCGATCCTAGTCGTACCAAAGAAGAACGGCAAAATTAGAGTTTGTCTCGACTACCGAAAGCTCAATGCGGCAATGGTAACAGATGCATTTCCACTTCCGTTTACGGATGGAGTTTTGGATGTCGTCGCCGACCATGAAGTCTACAGTTTCTTAGACGGATTCAGCAGGTATAATCAGATTCGGATGCACCCTGATGATCAAGAGAAAACGGCTTTCGTCACCGAATGGGGAGTGTTTATTGATGTGGTGATGATGTTCGGACTAAAAACGGCACCAACAACATTCCAATGGATCATCATGGAGATCTTTGGCGAATACATACCGGCCTTTATGCAGGTGTTCCTTGACGACTTCGCAGTCTATAGCAGAGAAGAAGATCATTTGCAGCATCTCAAACTATGTCTAGAGAAGTGTAGGGCATACCGGCTAAGCCTGAATCCGGCGAAGTGTGTATTTGGAGTATCCAATGGAACGCTACTAGGGCATATTGTGAGCAAGGAAGGCATTGTCGTAGATCCGGACAAAGTGAAAGCAATCATGGAAGCACCGGCACCAGCAACGGCAAAGGCATTGAGCCATTTCTTAGGACAAATCCGTTGGCATAGCCATATGCTCTTATATTTGACGGACCTGGCTACACCTCTGCATGCGGCAGTACACCGAACACCGTTCCAATGGACAGACGTCGAAGACAAGGCGTACCGAGCACTAAAGGTGTTATTGTCACAAGCACCCGTAGTGCAGCCTCCGGATTGGAGTAAAGAGTTTCATGTGTTCGTGGACGCCTCCGACATCGCAATCGGTAGCACGCTCATGCAGCTTACGGAGCCAAGGTGGTACCGACCAGTGTACTATGCCAGCCGGAAGCTATCCCAAGCGGAACGAAATTATTCTACCACGGAAAGGGAAGCTTTAGGAATGATCTATAGTGTAACAAAATTCAGGCATTATTTATTGGGAAGAAAGTTCTCCTTCCATGTAGATCATTCGGCACTCCTCTACCTAGTATCCAAAGCGTCACTTACCGGTAAGTTGGCCCGGTGGACCTTGCTGTTGCAGGAGTTCGAATTCGAGATATTCCACCGACCCGGCATACAGCATGCGGTAGCAGATTATCTAAGCTGGTTAGATTCCTGGGAGACGGGTGATGGGGTACTGGACGAGTTTCCGGATGTAGAGCTTTTTCGAGTCACCACGGAAACGGAAATAGATGAAACGATGGCACAAGAATATAAGTGGCTAACTAATATGCACCAGTTTCTGAGTACTGGATTGCCTCCGGATGAGATGAACGGGAATGCGAGAAAACGTCTGGCGGTACAGAGCCGACACTTCTGTTTATTGCAGGACACGCTATACCACAAAGGTGCGGACGGTATCTGGCGACGAGCGGTGCGTAGCGACGAGAAGGAGGTAATACTACGGGAGGCACACTGCGGAGTCGTCGGAGGTCATTATGCCGGAGATGCGACGACAAGGAAAATATGGCAAAGTGGCCTATGGTGGCCGACAACATTGAAAGATGCAGTCCGGCATGCGAAAGAGTGTGATCTATGCCAGCGAATGGGTTAGCCAATGGAGCAAGCTCGGATGCCACACTAGTCGGTCCTACCACTAGAACCATTCCAGAAATGGGGGCTGGATTTTGTCGGGCCATTTAAACCACCGGCAATGAGAACCAGTAACCGGTACGTGATCGTCGTGACGGATTACTGCACTAAGTGGGTGGAAGCGAAAGCCCTACGAGACAACATCGCCGCGTCAACGACGAAATTCTTATACGAATGCATTTGGTGCCGGTACGGATGCCCCATAGAGCTGATAAGCGACCAAGGAGGGTACTTTCTTGGACAGGTGGTAGAAAGTTTGACGACGTTCTATGCGGTAGTACATAAACGAAGCACATCGTACTATCCGCAAGCAAATGGGTTAGCTGAGTCGACGAACAAAACGCTCCAGAATATCCTCTGGAAAATCGTCAACGAAAACCGAATGGATTGGGATACGAAGCTGCATAGTGCGCTCTGGGCCTACCGAACAGCGTACAAAACAAGCATCCGAACAACACCGTTCCGATTAGCATTCGGATTAGAGGCAGTCATGTCGGTCGAGTTCCAGGTACCAAGCTTACGGATTCAGATTCGGGAACGACTCAATGAAAAAGAATCGGAGGCAATTCGGTTAAAGGCTCTGTGTGAACTAGAAGAACACCGACTGGCGAGCATCATGCACCTGGAATTGGAACAACGGCGACGGAAAGCGTTTGTAGATCGTCACCGAAAGGGAAATGAAAAGATGTTCGAAATCGGCAAGCCGGTACTAGTGTTCCAGACCCGGATGGGTAAAATGCCAGGCAAACTACGGTTTAGATGGACCGGACCGTACTGGATCACACGCGAGTTCAATGGATCCTACCAGTTAGGGACACTTGCTGGCGAAGTGCAGGGTAAATGGGTCAACGGATTTAGACTAAAACCATACAAAGGACCTATGCCCAATAACCCATTTGAACGAAGGGCCGCCACCGAATCAGACGCCGGCAGGCCAACCACGACGGCAACCCGTGAGGAAAATGGCTACCACCAAGCCGGCAACCGGGGAAAGCGTAATGACGGCAAACCGTCAAGAGGTCGGCAAGGTGCGCGTTTCGGGTAAGGGTCCGTTAGGACCGGAGAAAAATTAAGTACACAATTTACTTTACAAAAAAAAAAAGAAAAAAAAAATTCAAATAAAGGAGTGGTGGAAACGGCCATGCAAACGAGGAGTAAAGAGGCACGTCGAAAAGGTACGAGGGGCTATGAATAGGACATTTAACCACCGCCACATGGCACGCAATGCTATTATAGTACACGACCTGCACATGCGGAGGCTCGAAAAAGGTGCCAAGATGCTATTCCGCGAAATTGCCCGTGCACTCCATGAGTTCGGCCATGTGTACCCTTGACCCCCTGTCATGCCTCAGAACCGAGCAGGCTTGATCATCGCAACGTACGAAGGGGTCAAGGTAGATTGGCCGGTGTTGATCGTCGTCGGGTTGTGTACGGCCATTGATATAGTAAGAGGAAAATATGGCATGCGGTGACACAATGGCTCACCCTGTTGGCGCCACCGGTCGAGCCCGTCCAAACCAAGAAGCGGGGAAGAGCAACGGACGGCACCCCGAAACCTGCTTCGAAATGGCAACAACTATTGGCCTCCAAGGCCACTAAGGTGAAGACGGTCGATGCAGAGAAGGCGGCAAAGGAGCGCGCCAGCCGAAAGCGGCCAACGGATGCAAGCGAGGAGACACCGGCACGGCCCGTGAAGAGCCCACTTCACTGACCGGTGCAACAAGAAACGGACACCATGGCGGCAAGAACGAATGTCGGGACTCAAGCGGAGGAAATGGAGGAAGAACCCAAGGAGCACCTCCAGCAGCGGCCGGTGAAGAGCACCGTTGAATCAGCTGGGAAGCGTTCAGACCCACAGAAGGAGGGAACACCTGCAACTCACGCTGAGCATCCCACGCCAAGGGAGGTACCGGAACTGGTTCGGAGGGAGCCGGTCACAGAAGTCCTTGCGCAACAGGCAACACCGGCAAGCCCCGTAACTCAAGAGCCGGATATACAAAGGCCAACCTTCCCAGCCGGCCAAGAACAAGCAGACAAGGGGCGGCTAGCCGAAACACACTCAGAGCCGGAACGGCAAAGTGGTCAGCTGGCAGAACTAGAGGCGCAACTCGACGTAGTAAAGCGGGACCAGCCACCGGGGAGTGAACCCATCAGCCAACTCTCCGTGCAAGTGCAACAACAGTGCACCGGCAGCCAATGGCTCCGGTGGATAGGAGAACAAATTGCTGGAGTAGTCGGATGCATAGAGGCGGAGGAAAGAGCGCAAACGGAACAATTGCTCGTCACAACCGATGAACTGGAGACGGCCCGGTCAAGGATCCCGTGCCTCGAACAAGACTTGGATCGGATCACAAGAGATATGGCCAAAATGGCCTTAACCGCAACGCAGATCCAAGCACCGGTGACTCCGGTTGATGTACAGAGGAATAAGACCCCGGAGACACAAACTGTCCCGAAGAAAGATGCGGCGCAAGCCCAAGAGCTTGCGGAATTACGAGATGAGCTCACCGCACAAGAAGCATTACGGAGCCGCGAACGCGACTTGAAGAAGGCGGCCGAAGAAGAATTAAAAAAGACTGCTGAGAACCTTCGCCGGGCAGAGGAAAACCTGCGTAAAGGACATCATGCTTACGACCGGCTGAAGGAGGAAAAAGAGAAATTGCTGCAGGAAAAAGACAAGCTGCGACGGATGGCGGAGACGGAAATTGAGAGGCTGAAGGAGGAGCTCCGTCAACAGAAGGACCGGGAGGACCGTGCGCGCCGGCAGATCAACCAAAGGCTAAAGCAGAAGACCGATGATTTCGATCATCTGCATCGGGATTACAAGCAGCTGGAGACGGAGTATAAGCAGCAGCAGGAACGGATGGCCGAGCTCCGGCAAGAAGTTGATAGGGCCACAACCGCACTCGCCGAAGAACGAGCGGAAAGTTCCAGACTATTGGAGGAAGCGGCGAATGACCGGATGGAGCTCCACAAACAGAACCATGAAGACAAGGAAAGAAGGACAATGGTATTACAGAGGTTGCAAACAACCTATCAAAATCAATTGTCGCATTATAGGGAGCAGGAGGCGGACACGGTTCGGATCATCAAGCAATTGAAGGAAGAGCGACAAGCTGCAGAAAATAAATCACAGATGGGAGCCGAACGGATCCAGTGCATCCTCCGATCATGGCTCACTAAGACCAAAAGCTTGATTGATGACAGCTATGTGCGTTGGTGGGCGAAATGGGCGCAGAATATGGCGGAACTCCAATTGCTTCGGGCGGACGTGGAAAACCGACAAAAGGAGGGCAATGACTATTATACGCTAACCTCGGAGGACTTCACCACCATAAGGGATGAGCTGGCCAAAGATTTCACAGCCCTGGCGGATGAACAACTGGTACAGGTCCGGTAGCTCGTAGCTCAACTGGACGACGATCGGCTGGAGGCTCAAATCCAGTTCGAGAGCTATGAGCGGTCCCGGCTGCGGGAAGAAAAAGCGAGAAATGCGGCAACGGTCAACCTTAGTGATGAGGAACCGTCGCTGGTGCAAGGACCAGACGAGGACCAGGTCGGGGTCAGTCAGCCACAGACAACTCCGACGGAGGAACCAACGAAGGAAATGCTGGTGCCAGATCAACAAACGGAGCCGCAACCCCAAACAGAGCAGCAGCCATAGCCACAAACGGAACAACAGCAATAGCAACAGCAGCCACAACAGCAACAACAGATTCCCGACGAGCCATTGGAAATTTTAGAGCAAAGCATTCTGGACATTTTGGACGAAGCGTAAAAGGGTCGGATAATGGGTTCGACGTACAAGGTACTGTCCCACGGGCGTGCCATGTGTTACCGACTGGCAAGAAGGCTTAAGGAGGTCCAAATCAGAGTGTGAAACGGAATAGTTTATTCGGGAACTGTTGTAATTAGTAATCTTAATATAGATATTAATATATGAGAAGATGTGCACGGACGGATCGGAATCGGTATGCCGATCCAGATCCGGAACAATCCCGTAAAGGTGCCGGTTGGCACCGTTTTGTATTTCACACCGGAGACCTATATAAAGGCCCGGTTATAATGTAATCAGGAGCGGATAATTAATAGAGCTTATTGTCTTAATCTTCCAGTTTTGATTACTGTTCTGTATTCATTGTTATATCTTACACGTGTTAATTACGAATTGCTAAGTAACCAATTAAGGTCTAATTAAGCGTTGTGTCGTAAGTCATTCTGTCGTACCACCCTTTGGTGAAGTGTCGTAAGTGGACACCCTGTGTTAGGCTGTTGTCCGGCCCTAAGAATAACAACCGTTACCGAAACGACAACCGACGGAGATTGGACGACCGCCGTGATCGCTATCACGATGACCAGTATCGGGCAAACGACGATTATGATCGGAATGAAGATGATCAGGATGACTGATACAATCAAAGAAATTCCCGTCATGATCGGCGCAACTCTCACAGAGGATCGCGCAACAACAGAACGAATAACGACAACCGTCATCGGGACAACCCGCAAAATGAACCACGCAGCTCAAACGCGCCCTGGACCAACCCACCAACACACGAGGCCGGGAAATAACCGCACCCCCCCACACACACAGATCGGGCTGGCACCAGCAACTCGGTCGTCGTTACCTGCTTCAAGTGCAACCAACCTGGGCACTACGCTATGCAATGCCCAACAACAGACCATGGAAAGGCTCCTGTCGTGAATAGTATTATGGCCGACATGCAAAATGTCACAACACGTAGTAAAGCCCAGGCCACCCCATGGCAAGTACAGGATGAAGTCCGGCAAGCAGCCAAAGAATGGATGGATACAGCCAACAAAAACAATGTGGTGCGGATGCAAACAGAAATGGGAGACGCGACCATTGGAGCAACACAGTCATCGGCACCATCCACGTTGACAGAAGATGACCAGTTGTGGGACACCCTTACCAGTTCCAAGATCTCCCTGCCTCTGCATAAACTTTTACCACTCATGTCGCGGTTTCGGGACACCTTGGCTACACTCACGGCCAACACCCATTCCACCGCGCCACCTGTGCACCTGACCTAGCCAGGAACGGGTCCACCCCTCATGGATGCGCAGAATCCAGCCATAAAAATTATGATTAAAGGAAGGGACATGCACGGGTGCATAATCAACGGCGGCTTTGGCATGAATATCATCAACGAGGCTACCTGTCATAAACTCGGCCTGACTCAATGGGAACCTTGCCCCTTTTGGCTTCGGATGACCGACACACGATCGGTTCGCCCCATCGGATTAATCCGCCACCTTGCCTTCACTCTTGGAGGCCACATGTTCACTATCTCGGCCGTTGTATTACGACTCGAAGCACAGGGGGCTTACCCAATGTTACTGCGCAAACCATGGTTGCGCACAACAAATATCAAACAACATTGGCAGCACAACATGATATCATTTCGCCGAGGAAAGACCAAGGTCCGGATCATAACCAAAGAACGCGTAACCACGCCCCACAACACCTCGCCGTTATACGCAGAAGGGGTGCACATGCTCGACGGATTAGCCGATGACGAGGTGGATGACTTCCTAGAAGACCATCCCACTATCATACCTCTCTTCGAAATCGACGCCATGTCGGCCGTCAGCACACCTCTAGACGAGGAGGTCACGGTGAATACACCTCCCCAGGATGAGCCCGATCCCACCACCATCGCAGAATTACGACACGCTCGGGATGCTTTTGAACGTGAACTCGCCATCTCCCAACGAGTAAAGGCATCAACACTCGAAACACTGAACCTCATTTCAGACGAGAACCCTTGCACCCTACAGATTGCTAATAACTTACCAGTCGGGGAACGAGCAACCCTCATACACTTACTCACTGATTACCAGGATGTATTCGCATGGTCTTACACGGATATGAAGGGTTTAGACCCTCAATACTACCAACACCAGATACATCTTCTCCCGGACGCTCGGCCGGTTCAGCAAAGACGATACCGGATGAACCCCAATTATGCGGCTAAGGTCAAGGAAGAAATAGACAAGCCCTCCGAGTTGGGTTCATACGACCTGTAAAATGTGCCACATGGTTAAGCCCAATCGTAGTCATCCCCAAGAAAAACGGGAAAATCCAAGTTTGCGTTGACTACCGCAAGCTTAATGCTGCAACGGTCACGGATGGATTCCCTCTCCTGTTCACGGATAGCGTTCTCGACACGGTGGCAAGTCACGAATGCTACAGCTTTCTAGACGGGTTCAGCGGTTACAACCAAATCAAAATTCACCCGGATGATCAGGAGAAAACAACATTTGTCACGGAATGGGGTGTTTTCGTGGCAGAAGTAATGATGTTCGGTTTAAAAACGGCGCCGACCACGTTCCAACGCATCATCACCGAAATTTTTAACAAGTATATCCTGGCGTTCATGCAAGTTTTTCTTGATGACTTCGCCGTATATGGTCAGCGACAGGAACACATGACCCAGTTACGTCTCTGTCTTGATCGATGTCGCCAGGCTCAGTTAAGTTTAAACCCGGCAAAATGTGCATTCTTGGTCACAAGTGGCAACCTACTTGGGCATATCGTCAGTCAAGAAGGTATCGCCATGGACCCGGATAAAGTACAAGCCATCCTAAATGCCCCCGCACCCTCGAACGCAAAAGGCCTCAGCCGATTTCTGGGACAAATCAGATGGCACAACCGGATGATACGCCACCTGGCCGATTTCGCGACAACACCACACACGGCGGTGCATCGACTCCCCTTTCAATGGACTTCAATCGAGGAAGAGGCTTACCACGGACTGAAATTAATGCTCTCACATGCCCCAGTTGTACAGCCCTCGATATGGTCGGAACCTTTTCACGTCTTCGTGGATGCATCAGATATCGCCATCAGGAGCGCACTTATGCAATGCACGACCCCAAATTGGTATCGGCTAGTGTATTATGCTAGCCGATGTCTCTCGGCCACGGAAAAGAACTATTCAACCACTGAACGAGAGGCCCTCGGTATGATCTACAGCATTAGTAAATTTCAGCATTACCTCTTAGGCCGAAAATTCACATTTCACATCGATCACTCAACCCTCCTTTACCTGGTCAATAAACAAGCCCTGACAGGTCGACTGGCTCGATGGATGCTCCTATTACAAGAGTTTGATTTTCATATACAACATCGACCCGGAGTCCAACACGCCGTCGCTGACTACCTAAGCCGCCTCGAATCAGGAGACCCTACCAAGCCCACGTATGACAATTTACCCGATGCCGGCCTATTTCATCTCACAACGTTGCCAGACGCCAAAGAAGATGAATGGATCACGGATATGACCCATTTCCTTAGTATTGGCTTGCCTCCCGACCACATGGCCCTCGATGTACGGAAACGACTCGCAGTACGTAGCCGCAACTTTTATCTCATTTCCAACATCTTCTACCACAAAGGCTCGGACGGAATATGGCGTCGGGCCATTCGACAATTCGAGAAGAAGGCCATCCTCCAAGAGGCCCACCTAGGAGTCGTCGGTGGACACTACACCGGAGAGTCCACGGCAAGGAAAGTATGGCAAAGTGGGTTATGGTGGCCTACAACAAAAAAGGATGCCCACGAGTTCTGCCGACAGTGCGACTTGTGCCAACGGTTGGGACAACCAATGGAACAATCTCGAATGCCACATCAACCCATTCTTCCATTGGAACCATTTCAAAAATGGGGGTTAGATTTTGTGGGACCCTTCAAACCAGTCGTGGCCCGAACCGGTAATAAGTATATCATCGTGGCCACGAACTACTGCACAAAATGGGTCGAGGCAAAGGCTTTACGAGACAACATGGCAGCATCCACAGCCAAATTCGTGTACGAACATCTCTAGTGCCGTTATGGATGCCCAATTGAGCTCGTTAGTGACCAAGGTGGGCACTTTATAAATCATATAATACGCGAGCTTACGACACACTACGCGGTGGTACATAAGAAAAGTACACCATACTACCCGCAGGCAAACAGATTGGCAGAATCGATTAACAAAATTCTCCAAACAATCCTAAAGAAGATCGTCAACGAGAACCGCACCGATTGGGATGACAAGCTCCAGAGTGCACTATGGGCTTATCGCACTACATTCAAAACGAGCATTCAATCCACCCCCTTTCGGATGGCTTTTGGTCTCGAAGCCATTATGCCCATCGAGTTCCAAGTTCCGAATCTTTGAGTTCAAGTTAAAGCACGGCTCCCTGAGGCCCAATCCGAACAATTGAGGCTGGAACAACTCCTTGAACTTGGCGAGAACTGAGTAGCGAGCATGGCCCAACTTGAACAGCGCCAACGACAACGGAAAGCCTTTGTGGACCAACATCAGAAAGGATTGGAACAAGAATTGACCATAAGCAAACCGGTCCTCGTTTTCCAAACGCGACTCGGTGCTATGCCAAGAAAGTTACGATTTCGATGGACCGGCCCCTTCTGAATTATTGACGAGTTTAATGGCACGTTCCAGCTCAGCACCCTCGTCGGGGAAATTGTCAAAAGCTGGGTGAATGGATTCCGACTGTGACCATACCAGGGAAATACCCCAGCCAACCCTTTCGCCGAGTCTCACGGCACGGACAATGCCACGAAGGAGGCCACGCGTCCCCCTAGGTAAGAACCCACCAACATTCCAAAGTAGACATTAGGTAGGATTAGGCATAGTTTTAGCAATTAGTTAGTTCCACCTACACCACCTACCAAATCACCCAAATCACATGATGTTTAGAGGCACACATTAGTCACTTTCACATTCACTTAAGTATCTAAAGGCACATGCACAACATCCAAGGCAAAGCACTAACTCCCTAGGACACGTGGCCATAATATCCTATTATGGCACCCACGCCCAAGAATCTCCAGGCTCCTCTTCATGCACAAAACCCTAGGCGTTCACTAAAAAACAGTTACCCCAAGCCCACCCCACACACAGACGTTTTCTTGCACACCCAGCTTTCATCGCTCTCACGCTCTCAAGCCTCCTCTCGCTCTCAGCGCTTTCATCGCTCCCACCATTCTTGCTCAGAAGCCCTCTCTTGTCCTCATAGCCCCTTTGCCGCACCACAACCATCTCCTTCCCTCACTCTGTCTCGGCATGGTCGAATCCTCCTTCCCCAATATTCCACACAGCAGAACCCCGAGTCCATTATGCCTCTTGCAGCTTCTGGCCTCAGGAACAAGGATTGGGTGGTTATTTAAAGGTGATCGATGCCCCTGCACACCCTGATGCCCAAGCAGTCGCGCGCCAAATTCACCCAGACACAGTCACCAACAATATGATTCGTGCTACCTTGGACCTGAAGCGAGGAGGTGATCATGAAGTCGAGATTCCCCCTTCCACAACCCTGAAGGAACGTGTATTCCATATCTGATAAAGCCTATCGTACCTACGGTGGATCCAACAAGGCATTCAGAGAACTCGCTCGCATCCTGATGGAATACGCGTTCGTGCATACCAACCCTACAAGTATGCCACAGAGCAAAGCGGCGATCATTATCAGTGCATACGAGGGAAACAAAATCGACTGGGGAATCATCACAGGCGAAGGAATCCATGCGGCGCTCGAATCCTTCCAAACCGGTAAGCATTTGTTGCATGTGATCAATCATTTCCTTACAGTCCTCTACCCACCTCCTTCGGTTTCCCCTCGTCACATCCTAACCCCTCCACCACCACCAAGGAAACAACGAGAGAAGATGTTGGAGATAACCCAGGAAGAATGGGAAGACCCCTCCCTCGTCTTCTCCACCTCCCGCAGGCGCTCAGAACCCCATTTCCGCCTCGGCCCCACCCCCACCAAAAACACAAAAACAACGGGCGGTAACAGCAACCCGTGTCGAATGGGATGAGGCCAAGGAGGCCATCCCCGAGGATGTCACCATACGCCAGAGGCCACCAAGGACATCAATGACCTCTCCATAACCGAGCCCACGTCCCACAAACCAGCAACCCTCAGCCATCCGGCAGCTAAAGCAAAAACAAGCCGAGGAGTCAACACCACCGGCCCCGGACGCACAGGATCAACCATCAAAAAGACGCTGCATCATTTGAGAGGCAACCACAAAAACCAAAGGCGACCAACGTCAGAAATCAAAAGAGGCCAGCCCCACCTCCACGGACATAGTACCAGCGGAATCATGGCTCCAAGTCGATACGATCGAGCATGGACAAACCACGCAGATATCAGAGGAGGAAGTCCTTAGTTACAAAGATCTCCCCAGAGAGGCATACGAGTTCAGTGCACTACTTCGACTGGGAACAACTTACGAGTTAATGGATTTCCTCGCACATGCCCAAGTAGTTACCGCCACTCGTATGGCTGAGGATCACGCCAAAACAAAGATGATTCAACGCGCTCTAATGAGTGAAATCGAACCTCACGAGGATCGAGCCTTACAGAAGATAGGACGGAAGAAGCAAGTATAGAATGCTTCGTTCCTCATGGAACTACCGGATCTGAACATGGCCTTAGTCGAGGCATATCGCAATCTACACCACACTACTCGGGCAGCCAAGGACATGGCCCGACGTATCAAAATGGCGCATCAGCAAGCCAAACGGGCTAGCGACCTATGGCAAGCCGCCGAGGAGAAACTAGCGACATTCACACAGCAACCGTCGCCCTTAATCCTCCCTGCATCGAGTGACGTTGTCTCACCAGCCACTCTTCCGAACCCGAGCCCAAGTGTTGAAGGTACTATCGCACACAAAGACGACACCGCCCACCCCAAGGTAGCCACGGCTGAGGCCAGCACAATGATGGACTCGGTACAGACAAGTGAGCCATCGTCACGGGCAGATATCAGCCCGCACCCCCAAACCAACCAAGCCTCCACGCAAACGCCACCACCTCCGATCGTCATGGAACGAGCGACACAGACAGACAGGGAATCCTCGGCCAAAATCCAGCAAGCGGCAACCCAGACAGGGCCTCCCCTTAGGGACTACCAAGAGGAACTTCAGGCCCAAATCGCTCTGGCCGAGTTGGCAGAACAGAACCACAACAACGTTCTTGGCCAGAAACGGGAACAAGCCGCAAGCCGCGAAGCGAACCTCAAGCGACTGCTTGCTGAAAGGTCGGCCTCACTTGAAGCACGAGAACGAGAGGTGATGACCCTCCAGGTCTCTATCACTAAGGCTAAAGAACATTTCATCAAAGAAACTAAGCGGAATAGCCAACGGGAACAAGAGCTCTTCGCAGACCACCAGGAATTACGATGTCATCAAAGAGCCTTCCAAGACATGGCCAACGAACATATACAAAAGTGGAGGATCTTGGAAGAGCAACGATCTAATGGTGTTTCGTTTAGAAGCCGAAGTGTACGAGGAGGAACGGCTCGCTACCAGGATTCACAGAGCTCCCACAACCACCGAGCAAGGAACCGAGTCACTCCCCATGGCAGCTCGACCGGAAGAACCTGCCCCTACCGACGTCCACATCCCAACCGAGCCACTCACCACGGCAGTTAGACTGGAGGAACCTTCCCTTATAGACCCCCACATCCCACCGGAGCCACAGACTATAACCCCGACCCTGCTTGAATCGGTCCCAACAAAGGAAAGCACACACAACGACACCACCATCCCCAACTCGGCAACACAACCTCCATCACCAACCCCACCTGTCGAGCAGCCATCACAACCCCACGCCCCCGAGGATATCCTCGGCATATTGGAAGAGGAATAAAACCAACTTATAAGCCCTCGTAGGAATGGGCAATTTTTGTAATTCGTGTTGTGTTGCCAAATCCATGGTGAACCGTGGGTCCGACAAACAAAGTCTTATCCCACAGGCGTGCCAGGTGTTGTCCATAGCCCAAAAATATATAAGTGTAAATGTAATACGTCGGTCGGTAAGGTAGAGTTAGGTAAATGTCGAGTTTCGAGCCTCACAGTCAGCCGACCGCTCGACTCTGTATGAAGAAAAAGTATATAAACCGAGGTCTGCGTACCTAGGAGCAAGAGAGATATCTAGAGCCTAGGCGACGTCGTTTCATAGTTATAAGAGCTTTGTAAGGTCATCGGTTGTGGGCCGTGTTTTTGTAATCATCGATAACTGTTTGCATTAATACATATCTATTAGCTCTTGTTGTTTTCATCTGTGTGCCGTCGTGACAAGAACTACACGCTCCGATGAACACCGCTCGGCCACAACCGAGCTTAGAATCAAACACAGAAAACGGGGAATGAAAAACACGACACAAAGGAGAGAAGAGTACACAGGATGTTTAACGTGGAAAACCCTGAGAGGGAAAAACCACGGGAGTCCACAGACTCCAAACTATCACTATATCACAATGTACAATAGGAAAGCACCGAGGCCACGACCTCGAGCTTGCTATTTTCGCCACATGCGGCGGTTACAACAGAGGCAACGACCTCTTCCTCTCTCTCTCTCTCTCTCTTTGTACACTGTTACGCGCTCTCTAGTCTTGCGCCAACAAGAATGACAACAACAACACCTTCTTTGTTTGCCCTAAGTCATATTTATACTAATATGACTTTTCGGCTATTTACAAATATAGCCCCGATGGGCTCTCAGAAACATATTTACGAATATGTCCCTTCATCCGGTGAGCACTCCTCACCGGGTCTACATCATTCATCCGGTGAGCACTCCTCACCGGGGCTGCATCATCCGGCACTTGTCAGGCACTTGTTATCCGGTTCTCACCTGGTCTTCCGTTGCCGGGTACTCTTCATCCGGTTCTCACTGGGTCTTCCATTGCCGGGTACTTCTCACTACCCATCCGGAGAGACCTATTTCCTAACAAACTCCCCATTCACTCCAGCATGGGATGTCTTACTAGTCTGATCCGCTTCTGGCATGCATCCAGCTTGTCGGGTATCAGTACTTTGGTCAGCATATCTGACCCGTTCTCGGCCATGTGGATCTTCGTCAGCGTGAACTCCTGGTCATCTACTCTTTCCCGGATCCAATGATACCTTCGCTGGATATGCTTCGTCCGGGAATGGTAGGCCGCATTCTTAGCAAGGTGGATGGCACTTTGACTTTCGCAATAGAGCCGGTATTCATCTTGCCGAATACCGAGCTCTCCGATGAAGTCCTTCATCCATAATATTTCCTTGCCGGCTTCCACAGCCACCATGTACTCCGCCTCCGTGGTTGACAACGCAACCGTCTTCTACAGCCTCGACTGCCACGAAACAGCTCCCCCTGCATATGTCATTACATACCCGGATGTAGACCGGCTGGTATCCACATCAGCCGACATGTCCGAATCGGTAAAACCGTCAAGTTGAGGTTTTCCGGAGCCGAATCAGAGACACATATTTGAAGTGCCCTTCAAGTACCCGGAGTATCCATTTGACCGCGTTCCAGTGCTCCTTGCCGGGATTGCTCATAAACCGGCTCACCACTCCGACCGCGTATCCTATATCCGGTCGGGTACACACCATTGCGTACATTAAGCTCCCGACGGCAGGGACATATGGAACCTTCATCATATTAGCCTTATCTACTTTCGTCTTCGGGCTTTGCTTGCCGGATAATCTACAGTTTGTCGGGTGTGTCGATCCGACTGGTTTCGCTTCTAACATGTTGAACCGCTGAAGCACCTTTGTCACGTACTTCTCCTGTGATAGCCATAGTTGCTTCGATGGCCGGTTCCGAATGATATGCATCCCCAACATCTATCTTGCCGGACCCAAGTCTTTCATTGAGAAGGTCCAGTTGAGAGCCTTCTTCAGCATACGTATTTTGGCTTGGTCCCGTTCGACGATCAACATGTCATCCACGTACAGAAGGAGTATCAGGAAGTCGCCTCCTTCGAACTTCTTCATAAACACACAGCGGTCAGCCTGTGTCTTGTGGTACCCTTGATCGGTCATGAAGGAATCAAACTTCCGATACCATTGTCGGGGAGTCTGCTTCAGTCCGTACAGGCTCTTCTTCAATCGGCATACCAGGTGCTCCTTCCCTTTCTCCACGAATCCTTCAGGTTGCTGCATGTAGATCTCCTCTTCGAGGTCACCGTGAAGGAATGTCGTATTCATGTCCAGTTGCTCTACCTCGAGTTCCATGCTTGCAGCTATATTCAGCACCGTCCGGATGGAGGTCATCTTTACTACCGGGGCAAATATCTCGTCGAAGTCCACGCCCTTCTTCTGCTGGAACCCCTTCACCACGATCCTCACTTTGTATCTCGGGGGTTGCCGGCATCTCCCGGTTTCAACTTGTACACCCACTTGTTTCAGAGTGCCCGCTTTCCTTTCGGCAACTCCACCAATTTGTACGTATGGTTCTCATGCAAGGAATGACACTTAACCATTTGCGGCTATGGGCGTCACTTTTAGCTTCCTCGAAGCTTTCTGGCTCCCCCTCATCGGTCAGCAGCACATGCTCTGCATCCGGAAATCTCCGGGCGGGGCTTCTCTCTCTGAGAGGATATCTCCATCTTTGGGCTTCGGTAACCGGCTCCTCCATTTGCTCTTCATCCGAATCCGATTCGGGGTCTTGGCCGGTTCCGGTTTCAGCTTCCTGTACTTCTTCTTCTTCCGGTTCGGTATCCTCACCGTAACCGGCTGGTTCCTCGAGTGCTAACCGGTCTCTTGCCGATTGGTTCTGTTCCTCGTAGAATCGATCCTTACTGGTCGACTCGGAGTTCATTATCTTCTTCTCCGACTCCCAGTCGGCGAGCGTCTTGTCCTCCATGAAGATAATATCTCGACTCCGGAATACCTTCTTGTCGACCAGGTCCCACACTCGGTAGCCGAACTCATCGTCGCCGTAACCGAGGAATATGCATGGCCGGGTCTTTGGATCCAACTTTCCTCTCCGGTCCTTAGCAACATGCACGTACGCTGTCGTAGTGTAGGTTGCACACTATGTGGAAATTATATTTTTGTCTCTCCGGATAGAGAATGGAGTGCTCGGTGAGAACCGGAAGAAAACGGCATACCGGCAAGGAGGAAAACGGCATACCGGCAAGGAAGAAAACGGCATACCGGCAAGGAAGAGCCGGATAAAGAGACATAAATGTAAAAGGAAAGGAAATACTCACTACTGCGCAGGGCGTGATTCGAACTCTGCACCTCCACGTTGACAAACCCCAACCTTACCATTACATTAAATTATCTTAAGTGTTTTAAAATATAGATTTAATATGTATAAGACCTTTATTTATGCATACCTTTATTAAAAGGTAAATCGTGTATTTCTTTAATATATGAAAAAGAAAAAACACGAGACACTAAAAATAACTCATGCACATCTAGCGTGCATGAGCCCTATACTTAGGAAATAAAAAAAAGCATCACATGCACATTTAGTGTGCATGAACATATGAGAAAAAGCATGTAGCTATGCTTAGTCTCTCCCATCACTATATAAGGATGGGGAGCACATTGTAGTTGTTGTTGATTATTTGGATTAAGTATTAATCAATACAAAAATTATTCGTGGGATTCACGATTTATACATCTACTTCTCTCTTAACACCCTAAGTACCAATTAATATAGTATACTCGTGTGATTCACGAGTTTCTTATCTTTCTCTTTGCTATTTTCTCATAATTAATCTCTATCTCACGAACTTCTTTCTCCTAGTCCAAGACCTCTGTGGTTCCCACCCGACTCACGCAACGATCCGGAGCCGAAAGGCACGACACAGTTGGTGAACCCGACGTGAAGACGGGTGGCAAGGAGATGGAGGCTCAACAAGCTAACAATATGATGGCGATGTTCGAACGGATGCTTCAAGAACAACGCACGATGTCGGAGATTTCGGCATCAGTAGAGCGGCTCGTGCAACGCAACGGGCAATTTAATGGTAAGGATGTGTCGCGATATTTGCAGGACTACAAGGCGGAGATGCTCCGGTGCCGGGCTTCGGAAGGACTGCAAGTGACATCCTTTAACTGGGTGGCGACCGACGGGCTTCAAGGGAGTATCCACGGGTTGCAACAACAAAATCCGACGTGGGAAGCATTCGAAGAGGCGTTAAAGACCACGTTTGCCATCGAGGACTCCTCCAAGGCAACGCGGAGGGGATTCGAGGATTGGGTGGAAACGTCAGGTAAGGGGCTGAAGGTCCTCGAAGTGTTTTCGACATTCGAAAGTCGGTTCGGGAGGTTGTCCGCGAGAGATCAAACTATTCTTGCACCGGACAAAGTCATCATGTTTTTGCGAGCTGTGGACGTCCGGGACCGGAAAGATCTCGGAGTGCTTCTTGAGGACACGACCACCGAAAGCGGCCTCACCGAAACATGGGAAAGCGTGCGGGATATCGTCGCGCGGTACACGAAGAGGGGGCAATGGCTTGCCAACGAAGAAAAGAGGGTTTCGGAACCGATTCCGAAACCGAGAACGGGACTGGAAGACCATCAACCGAGGGCTCGGGAGATTACGGCCGAGAAGGGAGTCGACGCGTCTACGGTGGAGCAGCTGCTGAAGGAGATGGAGAATCTAAAGATCGCGATGGTGAAGGAGTCGGATGACCGCCCCACAAGCTCCAAATATACGGATCGACGGTGCATATGGTGCGATAGCGCCGAACACGATCGGAGGGATTGCGACGACCATAAGGAGGCGCTACGACGGGATCTCATCTACTACGAGGGAAACCGGATTCATTCGATGGACTCTCGGAAGCCACTCCGACCGAACTTCCGGAAAGGCGGCATGAAGAAGGTGCTCGAGGAGGAGTTAGCGGCAAGAAGCAACTATGCGACAACCGCGGGAATATGTGTCGGGGAGTCATCGGGAGCGAAGGCGTCTTTTTGGCCGGAGGTGCTAGGAAACACCGAGAAAACCGACTCCAACGATATCCGAAACACCGCGGAAGGCGTCCGGGAAGCTACGGGATGGGAGTGCCCTGTCGACAAGAATAGCATATACGCCCTGTGTCAATTACATGAGGTGTATGTGGACGAGAAACGACGGCGCACGGAGGATGCGGCCGGACCATCGAAGATACCGGAAAGCTGGAACTCCGGAGGTAAGGGAAAAGAAAAGGCGACTCCGGCATTCAAGCTCGCCTCGGACATAGAACAACAAACCGACTTGAAAAGAGTGTTCGAGGAAAGAATCTTGGATAGCCGGGTGGATTTTTCGCTGCGGGAACTACTCGGAATAGCGAAGAAGGAGTTTCACGATCTTCTCGTGGATCTCGTGAAAAGGAAGAGACAAAGTACGGAGGAAAATGCTCCAAGGGTGAATGCAAATACCGTTTCAATGAACGACACCGAAGTGGAAGGCGAAATTCCGAACTCCCACTATACAAGGCCACACTGGGCACGTGCGACTACGGAGACTCCGGTCCGAATCGGCAACATCAAAGAACCCGTGCTAGCATTGATTGATCACGGGTCGGAGATCAACTTGATGTCCAAGGAGTTCTACCGAAAGGGGAAGTGGCCTATAAACACCAACCATGGATGGAAGATTCGGGCAGCCACGAAAACGACAGAAGACCTATTTGCGGCTTGTCCGGATGTGACGGTAAAGATCGGGGATGTCGAAATTGACCAAAATTTCTTTGTACAGGATGAGGTTTCACATTCTGTCATCCTCGGCCAACCCTTTATCACGGCTTCACGGATGGAGACGAAGGTGCTCGATAGTGGTGCGGCTTTTGCGCGAATTCGGAGCCAAAACGGAGGGAAATCCGTCCAATTCCTAACGGTGCCGGCAAATCACGAAAGGAACAAGAGGGAACTCTTGTCCCAAGTGAGAATGGATTTTTAAAGCGGACTGTTGCGGAGTGGGGAAGTGATAGTCCGAGAAGCCCTGATACCCCACACAGGAAGAAAACTCTCGGAGCAAAATAAGTACGAATCGGCCCGGATGGGGCATCTACGTACACGGCCGTAACCGGAGGAATGAAGAAACAATACCGACAAGTGGAGGATAAGTTACGGTCGGCATCAATAATAAAAGAAGACGAAGAAATCGTGGGAGTGATCGAGGAAGTGTTCTATGGGAATACACTACAACGGCTTGAAGAGCTTGCGGAAGATAAAAGCCAAGGGAACCGGGTAGTCCCGGTGGAATCGGTCGAGATGTACGAGATCATTGCGAAAATGGAGCCGGATACGCTCCGCAAAGAAGAAGCAATGGTAAGTACGAAATACAAGACCGTGGAGAAGAAGGTGAAACCGGCCGCGGGACCACTACCCGCCGATAGCGAACAAAAGAGGAAAGAAGTCTCGGGAGACCCGACACTTCGGAAGACCGTGGATATCGGACATGCCTTCACAGATGAGACCCGGAAGAAACTTCAGATCGGTGGAGGTGGGTTCCTCTTACAAGAAGAAGAAAAACGGTTTCGAGAGATGTTGGAGCAACATGGCAAAGCATTCGCGTTCACATCGAGGGAGATCGGATGCATTGATCCAAAGATAGTGGAGCCGATGGTGATTTTCACGATTGATCATGTACCGTGGAACCTGAAGCCGATTCCGGTGCCACGGGCGCATATTCCGAAAGTCATCGACTTGCTCAAGGAGAAGGTGGCGATGGGGATTCTAGAGCCATCAAGTGCTCCGTACTCAAATCGATGGTTTACGGTTCCGAAGAAGAATGGGTCACTCCGATTCATCCAAGACTTGCAACCGGTGAACAAGGTCACGATCCGGAACTCGGGAGTCGGTCCGATAGTGGACGAATTCGCGGAAGCTTTTGCCGGACGTGCGATATACTCCATCGGGGACCTATACTCGGGGTATGACCAATTCCAACTAGCCGTGGAGAGCCGAGACATCACTACCATGCGGACACCGATAGGACTAGTTCGAATGTGCACACTACCACAAGGAGCGACAAACTCGGTTGCACATATGATGAACGCGATGAACAAGGTGCTTCGAGATTGCATCCCGGAGATAACGATGCCGTTTCTAGATGACATTCCGATGAAAGGATGCGCGGTGGAAGAAAAAGATGAGACTATGGATGATCGGGGATGCCGAAAGTTCGTGGTCGACCACATTCATGATTGCGAGAAAGTGTTGCGAAAGCTAGAAGATGTGCACCTAACACTTTCCGGGGAGAAATCGGCATTCGGGCAAGAAGAAATATTGGTGGTCGGACATCTATGTGGACCCTATGGCCGAAGACCGTCACCAACAAAGATCGATGCGATTCAAGCTATGAAGGAAGTATGTGAGTCAACATCGGAAGTCCGAAGGTTTCTGGGTGCGTGTGCATTCTATCACATATGGATTCCGCACTATGCACATATAGCGGACCCGCTCTATCACTTGTTGCGGAAAGGTAAGAAATTCGAGTGGAAACCGGAACACACTAAAGCCATGAGGAAGCTCAAGAAGACACTATGGAGGGCGGAATCACTTAAGAAGCCAAGCTACGAGCGGCCAATCATAATAACGGTTGATACAAGTCCAACCGGTATCGGGTGGGTCATCAATCAAGCCGACTCGGATGGTTCGCGGTATCCGATCCGATTTGGAGCAAAGGTCCTCAACGAAAGGCAACGCGGATATGCACAAGTCAAAAGAGAATTGTGGGGAGTCGTGTCGGCGATAAAATCGGATCGGGATTATTTGATCGGAGCTGAAGTGGTGATCGAGACGGATTGTCTTCCGATACTCGGGATGATGCGGTGTTGTACGATACCGGATGTGGCTATGCTAAGGTGGATTGCATATGTCAAGTCACTTAATCCGGAGGTTCGACACATCTCGGGGAAGGACAACGCGGTAGCGGACATGTTATCGAGGGCGCGGTTTGAAGACGACATAACCGAATCAGATAATGAAGAAGTTTCCGAAGACTACTTCACGTCAGAACACATATGCCGAGTGAACGTGATCCGAGAATTCCGGGAAGAAGAATACGAGGGGGAAACCTTGATGATCGGGAAGATGCTACAAGAGGTCGAGGATTCAACCAATGATAAAGAAAGGAGAGCCGAGATCCGAAGGAAGAAGAGGCAAGTCCAAAAGTTCTTCTTGGAAAACGGTTTAATATGGAGGACGCCGAAAAGACCGGATGGGATACCACTTCGAGTAGTCGGGACGAAAGAGCAACGAAACCGGATAATGTCCGAGTTCCACGAATCCGATTGGGCTGGACATCGAGGAACATGGGCAACTTTTGTGAAAATCAAGCAAAGATATTGGTGGAAGAACATGTATAAAGATGTCGCGGAGTTCACAGAAAGCTGCGAGAAATGTCAAGTCTACTCCGGGGTCCGACACCGAGATGAGCTGCATCCGACATTCTCACCGACAATCAACTTCAAGTGGATGGTCGACATTGTAGCTATGCCGACCGGGATTGGACAAAAGAAATACTTGGTGTTAGCTCGAGAAGATCTCACAAACCAAGTTGAAGGTCGAGCGCTTCGGAGGAAAACGTGTACCGCGGTGTGCCAATTTCTTTTGGAAGAAGTGTTTTGTAGGTACGGCTGCGTAGGACAAGTGATTGCGGACCGGGGAGAACTCGACTCAGACAAAGCTAGGGGATTCTTCGCCAAACATGGAGTTCGGTTAACGTTGACAACGGCCTACAATCCGGAGGCCAACGGGAAGATCGAACGAGGACATAGTTCGATCGTGAAAGCACTTGCGAAGGCATGCAACGGAAGGGTGAAGGATTGGCCACAAATGCTTCCGTATGCACTATGGGCGGATCGGACGACGCATAGCTCTGTGACCGGTTACATGCCGGCAGAACTCATGACCGGACAAGCACCAGTAATGCCAACGGAAACCGCAATCGCGACATGGACAATACTACCGTGGAAGGAAGAGATGAGCCGGGAAGAACTACTAGCGGTCCGGATACGACAACTGGAGGGAAGACCGAAAGATGTAGCGGAAGCGTCACGCCGACAACAAGAAGCACGGTTCCGGAACAAAAGCCGGTTCGACACAAAGCACCGACTACGACCGAGGAGGATTGAAGAAGGAGATTGGGTGATCGTCTATGATAGTAGCTTGGACCATCAACATACAACGATGCGGAAATTCGCGAAAAGGTGGTTCGGGCCGTACGAGGTTCGGAAGGTCTTCGACAACGGGACGTACCGACTGTCCGAGTTGGATGGAACAATACTACGAGTGCCTATAGCCGGGAAGCGGGTGAAGATTTTCAAGAAGCGGACCGACGACAAACCTTATGTGATCCAAGTCGAGGCCGACAACGAGGAGCAATCGGACGAAGACCACAATGATGCGGGAAGCGAAGAAAGTGGATTACAACTCATAGTCGACATAAGGGGAGAATCGGAGGAAGCTTCGGATGAAGACGGATACAAAGAATCAAGAACTTCGGCACATACCGGAGGATGTGCGGGTTTGGAGGGGGCGAGTGTCGTAGTGTAGGTTGCACACTATGTGGAAATTATATTTTTGTCTCTCCGGATAGAGAATGGAGTGCTCGGTGAGAACCGGAAGAAAACGGCATACCGGCAAGGAGGAAAACGGCATACCGGCAAGGAAGAAAACGGCATACCGGCAAGGAAGAGCCGGATAAAGAGACATAAATGTAAAAGGAAAGGAAATACTCACTACTGCGCAGGGCGTGATTCGAACTCTGCACCTCCACGTTGACAAACCCCAACCTTACCATTACATTAAATTATCTTAAGTGTTTTAAAATATAGATTTAATATATATAAGACCTTTATTTATGCATACCTTTATTAAAAGGTAAATCGTGTATTTCTTTAATATATGAAAAAGAAAAAACACGAGACACTAAAAATAACTCATGCACATCTAGCGTGCATGAGCCCTATACTTAGGAAATAAAAAAAAGCATCACATGCACATTTAGTGTGCATGAACATATGAGAAAAAGCATGTAGCTATGCTTAGTCTCTCCCATCACTATATAAGGATGGGGAGCACATTGTAGTTGTTGTTGATTATTTGGATTAAGTATTAATCAATACAAAAATTATTCGTGGGATTCACGATTTATACATCTACTTCTCTCTTAACACCCTAAGTACCAATTAATATAGTATACTCGTGTGATTCACGAGTTTCTTATCTTTCTCTTTGCTATTTTCTCATAATTAATCTCTATCTCACGAACTTCTTTCTCCTAGTCCAAGACCTCTGTGGTTCCCACCCGACTCACGCAACGATCCGGAGCCGAAAGGCACGACAACGCAAGACACCCGAATACCTTCAGATGCCGGTAGGACACTTCCTTACCGGTCCAGAGTCTCTGTGGCGTGTCTCCATCCAAGGGTACTGAGGGTGATCTGTTTATCACATATGTCACCGTCGACAGTGCCTCAACCCAAAACTTCTTGGGTAGTTTTGCATGCGCCAACATACTCCGAACCCTCTCCATTATGGTCCGGTTCATCCTCTCGGCCAGCCCGTTTAGTTTCGGCGTCTTCGGCACGGTAAATTCGAGCCGGATTCCCTTCGAGCGACAATACTCCTCGAACTGCCCCCGGTATTCACCTCCGTTATCTGCTCGAACCGCCTTCAGCTTCCAGCCGGTTTCTCTTTCCACTCTCGCGTGGAGCTCTTTGAAGACGGATAGCACTTGATACTTCGTCTTCAACGGTGTGGCCCACAGCTTCCGGCTATGGTTATCTATGAACGTCACGAAGTACTGCGATCCTGCATGTGACTTTGTGTCCACTTGACACACATCAGTATGCATTACGTCTCATCGGTGGCCTTGGTCAGAAGGAGGTCCGGTTTTGCTTACCGGCCAGACAATCAGTGCACTTCTCCAAGTGCACATTCTTCACTGGAATGAGGTTGTCGTCTGCAAGCCTCTTCATCCCCTTCTCGCTCATGTGACACAGCCTTTTGTGCCACAGCTCACCGGCAGTGTTGGATGCCACGTTCAATTCCTTCAGACATAATTGGGCATTCATCAGGTAAAACGTGTTTACCTTCCAGGCCCGAGCCACAATCAAGCTCCCTTTGCTGAACTTCATAACACCGTTCCGATTGCTACCTGTGTAGCCTTCATCATCTAGCCGACCGGCTGATATCAAGTTCAGACGAACCTCCGGAACGTGTCGGACATCCTTCAGCAGCATCTTGCATCCAGTTGGTGTTGTCAGCCACACGTCTCCTATGCCGACAATTCGGCATGTACCTTCATTCCCCATCCGAACACAACCGTGATCACCGGCTGAGTAGGATGAGAAGCATTTCCGGTCAGGGGTAAGGTGGAACAACGCTCCGGAGTCGACAACCCAGGTCATCTCGTCGCCGGCAAGGTTTATCTCACTCTCCCCGGTGATGAGCATCAACTCTTCTTCGCTTGCCGCAGTTGCCGTCGTTCCCTTATGGTCCGTTCCCCTCCGGTCTTTACCGTTCCGGTCTGGTGTCCACTTCGAATCGGTACCGTCGGTTTCCTTGTCTTTCCGAAAATGCCGACAGTTCTTCTAGAAGTGTCCCGGCTTGCCGCAATAGAAGCAAGTAGGCCTCCCCCTTGACTTTGACCGTGTCCCCGACTTTTCCCGGTTCTGGGGACTACGGTTTCTTTGTCTTCCGTGTTCCGATTCGGTAAGGAGCGCTTTGGAGTCGGAGCTCGTATCCTTATCTTTCTGACGCGCCTCCTCATCTAGCAAGTTTGACTTCACTCTTGGTAGGGATAACTGTTTCCCTTCCGGCCCGGCGTTGCCCAAGGTGACAACCAACGTCTCCCAACTATCCGGGAGGGAACCGAGTAGGAGTAGTACTAGTACCTCATCGGCAAGAGGTACTTCCAATGATGTTGCATGGTGGATCAACCCCTGGAGGGCATTCATGTGCTCCGCCATGCTAGAGCCATCTTGGTACCGGAGTCTTACTAGCTTCCGGAATACCGAAACCTAATTAACAACATTTTCGTTCTGAAACATAATGTCGATCTTCTCCCAGAGCTCATGAGCCTTGCTCTCTTCATTGAATTTGTTGTATAGACTCATGTCGATGAAGCACTGTATGTATGCCGTTGTCTTCATGTGCATCACCTCCCATATCATGGCATTGATTTTGTCCGGTCTCTTGTCCCCGAACTGAACCAGCAACCAAAGATCTTTAACCACGAGCATGTCCCTCATCTTTGACTTCCACACTAAATAGTTGGAGCTGGTAAGCTTGAACATGCCGCCCAACGATTCGTCCATTTTCTGTGTCATTTCACTTTGATACCACTTTGACAGGAACTACACGCTCCGATGAACACCGCTCGGCCACAACCGAGCTTAGAATCAAACACAGAAAATGGGGAATGAAAAACACGACACAAAGGAGAGAAGAGTACACAGGATGTTTAACGTGGAAAACCCTGAGAGGGAAAAACCACGGGAGTCCGCAGACTCCAAACTATCACTATATCACAATGTACAATAGGAAAGCACCGAGGCCACGACCTCGAGCTTGCTATCTTCGCCACAGGCGGCGGTTACAACAGAGGCAACGACCTCTTCCTCTCTCTCTCTCTCTTTGTACACTATTACGTGCTCTCTAGTCTTGCGCCAACAAGAATGACAACAACAACACCTTCTTTGTTTGCCCTAAGTCATATTTATACTAATATGACTTTTCGGCTATTTACAAATATAGCCCCGATGGGCTCTCAGAAACATATTTACGAATATGTCCCTTCATCCGGTGAGCACTCCTCACCGGGTCTACATCATTCATCCGGTGAGCACTCCTCACCGGGGCTGCATCATCCGGCGCTTGTCAGGCACTTGTCATCCGGTTCTCACAGGGTCTTCCGTTGTCGGGTACTCCACATCCGGTTTTCACCGGGTCTTCACCATCCGGCTCTTGCCAGGTACTTGTCATCCGGTTATCACCGGGTCTTCCGTAGTCGGATACTCTTCATCCGGTTCTCACCGGTTCTTCACCATCCGGCTCTTGCCGGGTACTTCTCACTTCCCATCCGAAGAGACCTGTTTCCTAACACGTCGTTTCTAAGGTCTCAACTACGTATACGACCCGAGCTCTATCCTCGAGTATGCTCTCCATTTTCTTCCCCTAACGACGCCTCCGTGCACAAGTCTTCACGTTACACTTCCCTTGATACCGATAGCTTGTAGGCATATCGAAGGTGTTTCCAACAGAACGGTTAACAGCCTTCGACCTACTCAAGGAAGTTTTTACCTGGGCTCTAGTCCTCCTTCACGTCGACCCTACTAAGCCTTTTCAAGTTGAAACAGATGCCTCTGACTTTGCCATTGGTGCCATCTTATCCCAACCCGATGATGATGGCATCCTACATCTGGTGGCGTACTACTCTCGAAAATTCACAACTCCAAAAATCAACTATCCCATCTACGACAAGGAGCTCATGGCTATAGTGGCAGCTTTCAAAGAGTGGAGACCTTACTTGTCTGGGGCGCAACATCAGGTTCAAGTATTTTAAGAGATCATGTTTTTCTCAACAAGTCGTACTTTGAATCGGCGGCAGGCCCATTGGTCAATTTTCTTAGCCGACTATGACTTTGAAATTGTCTTTCGGTCAGGGGCACAAAACATGAAGGTTGATGCTCTTTCACAACGGTCGGATTTTGAGTTGAGCCCAAGGGATGATGCCTATGCTCAACAATCTCAATGTTTGCATAAACCAAATCAACTCCAGCTCTTTGCCACATGCATGCTCCATGACGACTATTTGCTTGAGGAGATAGCCAAAGCACTTCCCACCGACAAATTCGTCAACGCAATTAAGGAAGGTCTTATTGATCTGTCTAAATCCAAGGAAGACCTTGACCACTTCAGATTCGAGGGGGGATTGCTTTACCAAGACCAACTCTTATATGTTCCGAAGGGCCGATGTCGAACTCAAGTTCTCCAAAAGTGTCATGATGACCCCTTGGCTGGTCATTTTGGCATTACAAAGACACTCCAATTAATCTCACGAGGATATTGGTGGCCTCAACCATGGAATTTTGTCAAGGAATTCATCAAGACATGTGATACTTGTGCTAGATCCAAAGTCATCCACCATAGGCCATATGGGTTGCTCCAACCACTTTCCATTCCCAACCGGCCTTGGGCATCAATTTCCATGGATTTCATCACTGACTTGCCTCTTGTCCACGCATACGACACAATGCTCGTCATGGTAGATCGCTTTACAAAGATGGCTCATTTTGCCCCTTGTGCAGAATGTGGTGCAGCTTCATGGGGTCCCAGATGATGTCACCTCAAATCACGGACCCCAATTTGTTTCTCGTTTTTGGCATGGCTCCTTCAAACATTGGACACAATAATGAATTTGTCTTCATCCTATCATCCTCAAACAGATGGCCAAACGGAGCGAGTGAACCAAATTCTTGAGCAATACCTTCGATGCTCGATTAGCTACCAACAAGATGATTGGGTTGACCTCCTACCCTTGGCAAAGTTCACATATAATAATACGCTACATGGTTCAATTGGGGTCCCCCCATTTTTCGCCAACTATGGTTTCCATCCTCGCTTCAGTATTTCCATCCTTGGCAACTCTGTCAACACATCAGCCTTGAACTCATCCTTGCAAGGGACCGGTATAAAGCACAAGCTGATCGACATCATTCCGCTACACTCGCCTTTGCAGTTAGTGATCAAGTTCGGCTCTTACGTCGCCATGTCGATACTAGTCGACCTTGCGGAAAGTTGGATTACAAGAAGTTGGGGCCTTTCCGCATCATTGAGTGTGTCAATCCTGTCACTTTCTGGCTGGAACTTCCTCCACATTTCCGGATTCATAATGTCTTCCATTCCTCTCTTCTCGAACCTTATCATCCATCCACTATTCTTGGAAGACACTCTCCACCTCCACCTCCAATTGAGTTTTCCATAGGTGAGGAGTATGAGGTGGACAAGATTATGGACTCTCGTTGGCATCGACAACAACTTCAATACTTAGTCCTATGGAAAGGGTATCCCATTTCAAAGGCAACTTGGGAACCAACCCAATACTTGGAGAATGAGCCAGATGATGTTCATGCATTTCATCACGAATATCCACAACAACCGAGGAGGCATCTTTAGCAGGGGGATAATGTCATGGACGTGACAACAATCATGTCATGATTCGAACTCTTGACCTATTGTATTTAATCGATATGTTTTAACCAATACATACCATACATAATCATGTTACCTTACTAGATTGTAGAGATTATCTATTCTACATGTATGATTTTAGAAGCTTCCAGAAATCTCCTGAAGTTAGAACATTCTAGAAGTTTGCGCATGAAAATGAGTCTTTGCATGGGGCTACATTTAGAGCCCATAAACATGTATAAATACTGAGGAACACACGCGGTACGCGAGGGATGGTATCCGACATGCGGTCGGAGTGCTCGGGAGAACAATTGGAGGATGTGTGTGGTGGACATAGGAAGAGCGATCAGATCGACGACGCCGTTCGGGAGGTCTACTATGACCGATCATGGAAGAAGGTACGAGCGTCGGATATGGTGGATCGGATGGAGTCGACAGTTCGGGGACATATGGCGGATACGACGGATCGGGAGGCTACAATAGTTCATGTGGAAAGGATGGGACGAGGACGCGACGGAACTCGGTTGATCACCATGGCCGAAAATCTCACCTCTTCTCCTTTCTTGGCACATACCGGTGGATGTGCGGTTTAGTGGGGGCGGATGTCGTGAGGATTTTCGGCCATGGTGAGAAAACCGATTGGGATGAATAAAATGGGGATGTGCAACATTGCACATGCACCTATCCGGCACGCATGCGCGGATTTCCGCGACAACATGTGCGCCAACCGACCGGCCATAAAGCCTCTTTCGCCACATCAGACATGGCTACGTATTCAGCCTTGGTTCTTGATGTGGCAATGCACTCCTGAAGCTTCGATTTCCATGAGATTGCTCCATTGTCAAATTTGAAACAATATCCGGTTGTTGACTTTCGATTGTCCACACATTTGGCAAAGTCTGAGTCGATGCAACCGACCACGCCTAATTTATCATTCGAGCTGAATAGGATGCCATAGTCTTTTGTGCCCACAAGGTATCTGAACACATGCTTAACTGTGTTCCAATACGATCGACCAGGATTGTGCATAAATCGTCTGACGACTCTGACGGCATGAGCAATGTCAAGCCGTGTCGTGACCATCACGTACATCAAGGAGCCGACTGTCAGTGCATATGGTACCGACTTCATATCATCCCCCTCTGAACCAGATGTCGGGCAGTCTCGCTGAGATAATCGAAGGTTAATGGGGAGTGGGGTCGAAGCAGATTTGGTTGATTGCATGTTGAAGCACTCTAAGACATGTCTGATGTAGTCGGCTTGAGACTGAGACAGTTGTCGTCGATTTTGATTCCAACTTATCTTCATCCCGAGAATGTGTCTTGCCGGACCGAGGTCCTTCATGGCAAACTTCAACTGTAGTTGCAGAACAAGTTCAGCGAGCTCTTTGGTATGCCGACCGGAGAGTAGCATGTCATCCAGAGAGTAGCATGTCATCCACGTAAATGATGAGGAAGATGGGTGGCCCATCTTGAGTTGTTTTGGTGAAGAGGCAGTGGTCCTCATCACTCTTTGAGAAACCAACCGACTGGATAAACTAGTCAAACTTCTTGTACCACTATCGTTGTGCCTATTTCAGGTTGTAAAGACTCTTCCTGAGTCGGTAGACCATATGCTATTGGCCGGATGCAATGAATCCTTTTGGCTCCTCCATGTAAATTTCCTCCTCTAGGTCACCATGGAGGAATGTCATCTTCACATCTAACTAAATAAGCTCCAAGTCCTTGGCAGCCAATACGTTGAGGAGAAATCGAAGGATGGTCATTTTCACCACTGGTGAAAAAATCTCGTGAAAGTCAACACCATATTGTTGTCGAAAGCCTTAATCTGGCCTTATACTTAGGATTGGTGGAATCGGACATCTCTTTTAATCCGTAGACCCATTTGCATGGAAGAGCACGTCGATTTTTCGGTAATTCGACCAAGTCCCAAGTTTGGTTTGCTCGAATGGAGTTCATTTCCAACTCCATCGCTAGATGCCATGTGGTCGAATCGGTTAATGGAGATGCTTCATCGTATGATGTCGGTTCGCCGACATTCGTGAAGAAGACTCCAGGAGAGTACCTCTCTAGGGGTTGCGACAGTCTCTCCGATCGTTGAGGTATAAATGAACTAGTAGCATTGGGTGTCTGAGTCATATGGTCCAAAGCCGAATCGTTCAGCTATGCCGAGTCAGTGCTAAAGGATTCGGCTACTCGTGAAGACAACCTCACGTTATGGGTTGGACCTTCGTGAAGCATTGGCACATCTGAAAAGGTAACCCTTCGGACTTCAATAGGCGTTTCGGTCGTCTTGTGCATAGCCGACTCGTTGAACACTACATCCGAACTTTAGACGATCTATCTGTGCTCTGTGCTCTGTGCTCTATCCCAGAGTCGGTATCAGAACTCACCGTATGGTCCATAGCCAAGGAAAATACATTTCTTAGACCTCGGTTCTAATTTGCGGTAGTCATATTTCGGTATGTGGGCGTACGCCTCGCATTTGAAAATTCTTGATTTGTCGTAATTCATCTTGCTACTGGTTCACAATTCCTGAGGTACTTGAAGTCTTAGAGGCCTACTCAGCGACATGTTAATAATGTGTATTGTCATAAGTAAGGCCTCTGCCTAGAAGCCATCCGACAGTCTAGAGTGTTGGAGCATGGAAACTATCCATTCTTGAATGGTCTAATTCATGCACTCGACAACTCCGTTCTACTCCGGACTATAGGGTATCATTTCGAATGCCACATTGTCAGCCAAATTTGATGAATTCTTTAGACTTGAACTCTTCTCCGTTGTTACCCCGTACGAGATGTATGGAAAGTCAGTGTGATGAGTGAGGGTCGAATGTTATCATGATGTTGTTGTGTATGTGTAGGGGACATAAATGTAATTGTGAGTCTATACGTATGTGAACACATGCACACGTGTCTGCATGTGGATAGATACGAGGAGGTGTGAGTGAGTGTCCAGTATGAATGCTCGAGGGGGCTTACACCCCTATGTATCTACCCCCTCTTGTACTATTTAACCCCTTATGGGGAATGAATGAAATATGAATGAACATTTTCTCTCTAATCTCTCTCTCTTTGACACCTTTTCTCTTCTCTCTCCCTCTCTCACGTTGAACCCCCTTGGGAGGGGGGTGGGGCCATTCTAGGCACCACCCCCCACCCCGCAATGCTTCTCTATATGATCTCTCTCACCATCATACTCTCCATCACCATGTCTATCTTCATTACCAATCATCATAGTTATCATTCATCATCATCGTCGTCCTTAACCCTAACCCTAAAACCTACAACACCTTTTGGCGACCACTAAGGCAACCCCCCTTTGGAGACGAAGTCGAAGATTAATACGTGGC
Organism: Azolla caroliniana; assembly: GCF_043228905.1. Classification (NCBI taxonomy): domain Eukaryota; kingdom Viridiplantae; phylum Streptophyta; class Polypodiopsida; order Salviniales; family Salviniaceae; genus Azolla; species Azolla caroliniana. The sequence continues at coordinate 10,400,941 of NW_028230448.1, forward strand.
AGAGACAACAACGACGAAATGTGTGATAATGGTGACGATGATGTGTGAGAAATCGAATTTATGATGAGTAGCAAATCAAATCGGTAATGTGCAAGAAATGGCGACCACAATGCGTTGGAAATGGCCATGTTAACGAAAAAAAAGAAGAAACAATCATAGCGATAACTGGAATGACAGAGATCGACAACAATGATGGCCGGACCGAAGATGTGCGGGACGACAACAACCGGACAGCCGGAAAGACATGGTCGTTTGTGCCGAACAACAACGAAGATGGAGACGGCCGGACAACAGTTCGAGCGGTCGTATAGGCCGGAGAGTGACCGGACAAGAGCAACCGGAGCGGCCGAAGTGGCTGGAGAGCGGTCGGAATGGCCGGACAACTGCTAAAGAGCAACCGGACGACGATCGGACGGTGACGGGCGAACCTCAGCCAAAACAGACGACCGACTGCAAACTGGCTGAACAGGGCCGACAAGGCCGGCGACAGAGACATCTGGAGATTGACTGCACAGACATGGCCAGACGAGCCAGACAGCGGAAAGAGCGGCCAGTAGGGCCGAAAACCGGCCGGAATAGCCAGACAGTGGCTGGAGCGGCTGGAGAACCGGACAGATGACCTGGAAAACGGATTGGACGCACAGTCGGAAGACAACAGACAGACATCCGAGGAGCGGCCGAAATGCACAGAAATGGCCAAAGTGGCTGGAGAGCGGTCGGAGTGGCCGAACAGTGCCGAAACGGAGGCGGTCGAACCGGACGGGCCAGACAATGACGACGTTGGACAACGGCGATGGAGACACTAGGGAAACAAGACAACTAACAAAGATGAGAGATTCGGCCAAAGTAGCGGAAAAGCGAGGGCCGGACAACATTCGAAGCGGAATAGAGGCGGTCGGATGAACGACGGCCGGACGGACACGTCAGGAAAAACGAAGGAGGTGTTGGGATTTTCGGTCCCTCCGGATGGGATGTCCGGAGATGAATGACGGCAGGCCTGGTTGCGGTTACGGAGCCGGATGACGAAGACCCGGTTACGGAGCCGGATGATGAAGACCCCGGTTACGAAGCCGGATGACGAAGACCCGGCTACGGAGCCGGATGACGAAGACCCCGCTACGGAGCCGGATGATGAAGACCCCGGTTACGGAGCCGGATGACGAAGACCCCGGCTACGGAGCCGGATGATGAATGTACCCGGAGAGAGATCCGGATGCGGGGACATATTTGTGAATATGTTTGCCAAGGGCCCTTGAGGCTATATTTGTAAATAGCCCGAAAGTCATATGTGTATAAATATGACTTAGGGCAAACAGTTTTGTTGTTGTTGCTCATTTTCTGTTTTCCACTTAGAGGGAGCGAAGTGAGAGCAGCCGAGAGAGAGAGAGAGAGAGAAACGAGGAGGTCGTTGCCTCTGTGTATTACCGCCGCCTGTGGCGAAGACAGTGAGCTCAAGGTTGTTGCCTTGAAGCTTCACCATTGTACATCTCTGTTCATAGTGATAGTTGGAGTTTGAGGACTCCCGTGGTTTTTCCCATTTAGGGTTTTCCACGTAAAATATCCTGTGTACTCTTCTCTCTATTGTCTTCGTGTACTTTGTATTTCCTATTTCCGGTGAGTTGATCCTATTCCTTGATTGTGGCTGAGCACCGTGCGTAACAAAGTGGTATCAGAGCGACGGTAACACAGAAAATGGAAGGCGGCGGCAGCGGGCAGCCGGGGATGATGGTGCTGAATGCGCAGAACTACGCCGACTGGAAGATAAAGATGGAGGACCTGCTCATTGTTCGGGATCTGTATGAACCGATCGACAGGTCGGAAATACCCAAGGGGGTACTTGAGACGGAATGGAGGCTTCTGAACCGGAAAGCCGTTGCAACCATTCGGCAATACGTCGACGTGAGCGTTCTACAACATGTGGCGAACGACACCAACGCATATGAGATGTGGCGGAAGCTGTCGGGCCTCTACGAGAGGAAGAATGCGTTGAACCGGACCTCCCTGATGAGGAAGATAGTGAACCTCAAGTACCGGGATGGCGAGAGTATGGTGGAACACGTAAGCACGTTCATGGGATTCGTGAACCAGCTTGCGGCGATCAAGTTCCCGTTGGAGGATGCAATGCAAGCCATCATCCTGATGTGTACATTGCCGGAAAGCTGGGAGAACTTGGTGGTGACCCTCAGCACCTCCTGCACCGAAGATAACTTGTCCCTACAAACGGTAAAGACAAGTATTTTGAACGAAGAAGCGCGTCGGAGAGATAAAGAACCGGCCTCCGACTCGAAGGCGCTGCTTACCGAATCGGAACGGGGAAGACAATGGAACCGGAGTCCGCAAAGACGGGAGAAGTCGGGGACCCGGTCGCAGTCAAGAGGAAGACCCACATGCTTCCACTGTGGGAAGCCGGGGCACTTCCGAAAGAATTGTCGGCATTACCGAAAAGACAACGGAGCCGTCGACACCGATTCGAAGAAGTCACCGGAGAGAAACGGTGCATACCGGGGAGCCACGGACCGGAGAGGTTCGGATCGGCGAGGGCAGGACCGGAAAGGAACAACGGCACTCGCGGCAAGTGAGGAAGAAATCATGCTCATCACCGAAGAAGGTGAACTAAACGTTGCCGGCGATGAGACGACCTGGGTGGTCGATTCCGGAGCATCGTTCCACCTGACCCCGGAGAGAAGATACTTCTCATCCTACACAGCCGGTGAGCATGGCTGTGTCCGGATGGGAAATGAAGGTACGTGCCGGATTGCCGGCATAGGAGACGTGTGGCTGATGACATCAACCGGATGCAAAATGCTGCTGAAGGATGTCCGACACGTTCCGGAGGTTCGATTGAACCTGATTTCGGCCGGGAGGCTAGACGATGAAGGCTACACAGGTAGCATCCGGAACGGCGTAATGAAGTTCAGCAAGGGGAGCTTGATAGTGGCTCGGGCCCGGAAGGTCAACACACTGTACCTGATGAATTCCCGGCTATGTCCGGAGGAGCTGAACGTGGCAGCCGACACTGCCGGTGAGCTGTGGCACAAGAGACTGTGCCACATGAGTGAGAAGGGGATGAAGAGGCTTGCAGAAGACAACCTTATTCCAGTGAAGCATGTGCACCTGGAGAAGTGCACCGACTGCCTGGCCGGTAAGCAAAACCGGACCTCCTTCCACTCAAGGCCACCGACGAGACGTAGTGCACCATTGGAGCTGGTGCACACTGACGTGTGTCAAGTAGAAACGAAGTCACATGGCGGAGCCTAGTACTTCGTGACATTCATTGATGACCACAGCCGGAAGCTGTGGACGGCACCGTTGAAGACAAAGGACCAAGTGTTGTGCGTCTTCAACGAACTCCACGCGAGAGTGGAAAGGGAATCCGGCAAGAAGCTGAAAGCGATACGAGCGGATAACGGAGGGGAATACCGGGGGCAGTTCCAGGAGTACTGTCGCTCGAAGGGAATCCGACTCGAGTTTACTGTGCCGAAGACGCCGGAACTGAACGGGCTAGCCGAGAGGATGAACCGGACCATAATGGAGAGGGTCCGGAGTATGCTGGCGCATGCGAAATTACCCAAGGGGTTCTGGGCTGAGGCAATGTCAACGGCGACATACGTGATAAACAGATCACCCTCAGTACCTTTGGACGGAGACACGCCGCAAAAAGTGTGGACCGGTAAGGAAGTGTCCTACCGGCATCTGAAGGTGTTCGGGTGTCTCGCATATGTGCATGTGGCAAAGGACCGGAGAGGAAAGCTAGATCCAAAGACCCGGCCATGCATATTCCTCGGTTACGGCGACGACGAGTTCGGCTACCGAGTATGGGACCCGGTTGACAAGAAGATATTCAGGAGTCGTGATATCATCTTCATGGAGGACAAGACACTCGCCGACTGGGAGTCGGAGAAGAAGATGAAGAGCTCCAAGTCGACCGGTGAGAATCAACTCTACGAGGAGCAGTCCCGACCGGCAAGGGACCGGTTAGCACTCGAGGATCCGGCCGAAGACGGTGAAGAAACAGAACCGGCCGAAGAAGATGAAAATGATACCGGAACCGGCCCCGATCCCGAAATGGATTCGGATGAAGAAGAATCGGAAGAACCGGTTACCGAAGCTCCGGAACGGAGATATCCTCTAAGAGAGAGAAGGGCCCCCCGGAGATTTCCGGAACCAGAGCACGTGCTGCTAACCGACGAGGGGGAGCCGGAGAGCTTTGAAGAAGCAAAGCATGACACCCAGAGCCGCAGGTGGTTGAGTGCCATGCAGGACGAGATGGATTCCCTGCATGAGAACCACACATATGAACTTGTGGTGTTGCCGAAAGGAAAGCGGGCACTACGAAACAAGTGGGTGTTCAAGCTGAAACCGGGAGATGCCGGAAACCCCCCGAGATACAAAGCCAGGATCGTGGTGAAGGGGTTTCAGCAGAAGAAGGGCGTCGATTTCGACGAGATATTTGCCCCGGTAGTGAAGATGACCTCCATCCGAACGGTGCTGAGCATAGCGGCAAGCATGGACCTCGAGGTAGAACAGATGGACGTGAAGACGGCATTCCTTCACGGTGACCTCGAAGAAGAGATCTACATGCAGCAACCGGAAGGATTCGAGAAGAAAGGGAAGGAGCACCTGGTATGCCGGTTGAAGAAGAGCCTTTACGGACTGAAGCAGGCTCCCCGGCAATGGTACCGGAAGTTCGACTCTTTCATGACCGACGAAGGGTACCGCAAAACCCAGTCCGACCACTGCGTGTTTGTGAAGAAGTTCGAAGGAGGAGACTTTCTAATACTCCTCCTGTACGTGGACGACATGTTGATCGTCGGACGGGACCAGGTCAAGATACGGATGCTGAAGAAGGCTCTTCACCGAACCTTCTCAATGAAGGACTTGGGTCCGGCGAGACAAATACTAGGGATGCACATCATCCGGGACCGGAGCAAGAAGCAGTTGTGGCTGTCACAGGAGAAGTACGTAACAAAGGTGCTTCACCGGTTCAACATGTCGGAAGCAAGACCGGTCGGATCAACCCTCCCGGCAAACTGCAAGCTGTCCAGCAAGCAAAGCCCCAAGACAAAGGATGAGAAAGAGGACATGATGAAAGTACCATATGCCTCTGCCGTCGGAAGCTTGATGTACGCAATGGTGTGTACAAGACCGGACATAGGATATGCAGTCGGAGTGGTGAGCCGGTACATGAGCAATCCCGACAAAGAGCATTGGAACGCAGCCAAGTGGATACTCCGATACCTAAAGGGCACGGCAAACGTATGCCTCCGATTCGGCTCCGGTAAGCCCGAACTCGACGGCTTTACCGATTCGGATATGTCGGCTGATGCAGATACCAGCCGGTCCACATCCGGGTATGTGATGACGTATGCAGGGGGAGCTGTTTCGTGGCAGTCGAGGCTGCAGAAGACGGTTGCGTTGTCAACCACGGAGGCGGAGTACATGGCGGCCGTTGAAGCCGGCAAGGAAATAATATGGATGAAGGACTTCATTAGAGAGCTCGGTATCCGGCAGGAGGAGTACCGACTCTACTGCGACAGTCAGAGTGCCATCCACCTTGCGAAGAATGCGGCCTATCACTCCCGGACGAAGCACATCCAGCGTAGATACCACTGGATCCGGGAAAGGATAGAAGACAAGGAGTTCGTGCTGACGAAGATCCACACGGACGAGAACGGGTCTGATATGTTGACCAAGGTACTTACACCCGACAAGCTGGAAGCATGCCGGAAGAGGATCGGATTGGAGAGACATCCCATGCCGAAGTGAAGGGGGAGTTTGTTGGGATTTTCGGTCCCTCCGGATGGGATGTCCGGAGATGAATGACGGCAGGCCTGGTTGCGGTTACGGAGCCGGATGACGAAGACCCGGCTACGGAGCCGGATGATGAAGACCCCGGTTACGGAGCCGGATGATGAAGACCCCGGTTACGAAGCCGGATGATGAAGACCCCGGTTACGGAGCCGGATGACGAAGACCCGGCTACGGAGCCGGATGATGAAGACCCCGGTTACGGAGCCGGATGATGAAGACCCCGGTTACGGAGCCGGATGACGAAGACCCCGGCTACGGAGCCGGATGATGAATGTACCCGGAGAGAGATCCGGATGCGGGGACATATTTGTGAATATGTTTGCCAAGGGCCCTTGAGGCTATATTTGTAAATAGCCCGAAAGTCATATGTGTATAAATATGACTTAGGGCAAACAGTTTTGTTGTTGTTGCTCATTTTCTGTTTTCCACTTAGAGGGAGCGAAGTGAGAGCAGCCGAGAGAGAGAGAGAGAGAGAGAAACGAGGAGGTCGTTGCCTCTGTGTATTACCGCCGCCTGTGGCGAAGACAGTGAGCTCAAGGTTGTTGCCTTGAAGCTTCACCATTGTACATCTCTGTTCATAGTGATAGTTGGAGTTTGAGGACTCCCGTGGTTTTTCCCATTTAGGGTTTTCCACGTAAAATATCCTGTGTACTCTTCTCTCTATTGTCTTCGTGTACTTTGTATTTCCTATTTCCGGTGAGTTGATCCTATTCCTTGATTGTGGCTGAGCACCGTGCGTAACAGGAGGCCGGACAACAAGCGGCGGCGGCGGCGGCAAAAAAAGCAGCAACACCGGACTATGGCCGTACAGAGATGGCAATGGAGCCGGATACACAAAGGCGGACTCAAACGGACGGAAACTGACAGAGACGGTGATGGAGTCTACAACAAAGGCAGTCGGACAGCAGCCGAGACAATGATGGAAAAGGCTGGTGAGGCCGGAAGGGCGCGGCCACACCGATTGTCGAATAGTGGACGAGACGGCCGGGACGACGGACCGAACGCATAGTCGGAAGAGGAGGACGACGACCGGACACCGACAGAGACGGAGGAGAGGTCGGAGAGCGACCTAAGAGCGATCGTAGTGGCCGAACGGAGGTGGTTGGAGCCGGAACGACGGACGGGCGGGCCAAATAGTGGCCAAGGAGCGGCCGAAGCAGTTGGAATAGCCGAACAATGGCCAGACGGGCTGGACAGAGAACCGCCAAACGACGACCGGAATGGGCCAAACAGTTGAAACGGTGACGGAACCGGGACAACGATAGGACGGCGGTGGCCACATAGCAACAACTAGAGTGGTGGTTGACCAATAGCGGCCCGGTCGGTTCGAGACAGCGACAGCCGCCGGATGGAGCAGCAGTCGTACAGTGGCAGCGACAGAGCGGCAGCCGCCGGATAGGGGCTGGATCAATTTCCGGAATGTGCAAAGACACATAACGGTCAGAGTGGCCGAACGGTGAGAAACCGGAGGCGGACGGACCGGATGGGCTAGACAAACGAACGGAGGACCGGAAAGATAGGGTTGAACAAAGACAACTACCGGCGGAAAAAATCAGCGACCGGACAGACAACCGGAATGGCCCTAGAAGCGGCTAGACAGCAACCGGAACGACGACACCATGGCGAAAAGTGACAAGAATTGTCGGACAGCCGACGGCCGAAACGGCGTTGACGCTGAAACGACGGGCCGGACAACGGAATAGTGGCCGGAGGGCCAGAAAGACAATAACGACCAGATCAGATAGACGGACGGGACAGAGTCGGAGACACAGACAGACAGTGCTGGACGAGGACGAACTGACGGACGACAGTGATGGACAGAGACAATGACGGCCGGAGACAGAGATAGAGATGCAGACGCATACGCAAATGGGACGACAACGACGACGTCCAGATGGCGACGGTGCAACACACCGACAACTGGATGATAGTCGAAACGGTGACAAAGATGGATGACGTGCACAGAGAAGGAGAGCAACAACAAGAAGAGCAGCAGAAACTAAGAAGAAAGAGAGATGGAATCGAAGACAAAAGCAAGGAAGAAGGAAAAAGAAGAGGACGAAACCGCAAGAAAATACACTGATGAAGAAGAAGAAATAGAGGATAAACAGAAGATAGGGAAGATGAAGAAGCAAATGAAAAAACGTGGACAGAAAGGAAAACGAGGGAAAAAGAAAGAAGAATAGAAACGGACAAGAAGAAAGAAAAAGTAAACCTGGCAGTGGGAAAGAAGAAAACGGAGAAGAGGAAGCAAAGAATGATATCAGAGACAGACAGGAAAAAAGAAGAAGAAGAAGAGAGAACCATAGGAATTTCGAAACTACTTTCAAAAAAAGAAAAACTTAAGGGCATTTTTGGAATTATAAAAACATGAGGGTACATGATACAATTTTCAAAATCCAAGGGCATTGTCATTGGTTTAGAAAATTCAGGCTACAATACTTAAATTTAAAAACTCATCCACCTAAAGAAATGGACGTGATCGACCACGGCAACTCACAAAATCAACAAAACGAAGATACACATACACACAACATTTTTGGACCCATGACAAAGTTCGTAAGTCGACAGAATGAGAATGTTAGTGTCGCGGAAGATTTGCTGACCAACAAAGATGGTCGAGTCAAGCACTCCGATCGAGGGAGTCGATCGTTGAAAGGACCGATGGAAGTTCCGGTCGAAGAAATATCATCATCAAGGCATGTGGGATCGACGTGCAAGGCACTCTCCCACGGGCGTGCCATATTGTGTTACCCCGTACGAGATGTACGGAGAGTCAGTGTGATGAGTGAGGGTCGAATGTTATCATGATGTTGTTGTGTATGTGTAGGGGACATAAATGTAATTGTGAGTCTATACGTATGTGAACACATGCACACGTGTCTGCATGTGGATAGATACGAGGAGGTGTGAGTGAGTGTCCAGTATGAATGCTCGAGGGGGCTTACACCCCTATGTATCTACCCCCTCTTGTACTATTTAACCCCTTATGGGGAATGAATGAAATATGAATGAACATTTTCTCTCTAATCTCTCTCTCTTTGACACCTTTTCTCTTCTCTCTCCCTCTCTCACGTTGAACCCCCTTGGGAGGGGGGTGGGGCCATTCTAGGCACCACCCCCCACCCCGCAATGCTTCTCTATATGATCTCTCTCACCATCATACTCTCCATCACCATGTCTATCTTCATTACCAATCATCATAGTTATCATTCATCATCATCATCGTCCTTAACCCTAACCCTAAAACCTACAACATCCGTTGTCAGTTCGAAGGCATTTCAACTTTCGGCCGAACTGGTTCTCTACCATAGCAAGCCATTCGGAAAAGATCGAGAACACTCGATATTTGGTTTTGATCAGATAAGCCCACACCTTGTGAGAGTCGTCGATAAAGTTGACAAAGTATAAGGCACCGTCAAGAGACTGATGTGGCATACGGCCACAGATGTCCGAATGGACCAAATCGAGTGGACACGATTCTCTCGGTGCTGCTTTCGGGTGTGATGCAGCTATCTCTTTTCCATACTGGCAATGCTTGTAGAATTGATGATCGGAGAAGGAGAGTTTGGGGATGTATCCTGTTCTAGATAAATGCGTTATGTTGGCCTTGCTGAGGTGTTTGAGTTGTCATGCCATAGCGAAGACACTGGAATGTCAACTAGGAACAGATCACCCTCTCTAAGTGTGACGTACAACGGGTATGGAGAATGTACTTTCGGTCCTCGAGCACGCAAGAGGTTCCCTCTGTGGAGTGTCCACTCTCCTTATGAGAAGCTGCCACGAATGTCGTCTTCATCTAATTGTCTGATTGAGATCAAAGGTCCTGATATCTCAGGTACGTGTCAAATGTTGTGTAGAACTAATGTAGAGCCACTCAGGAGCTTGAGCTCTATTGTGTCGATCCTGATTATAGCGTAGTGCTGCGAATTTCCGATTGGAACTAAGTCGGAGTGTCAAGCCGAATATTGTCGAAACTGGGATCTGTGAGGGGTCACATGGTAGGACGCACCCGAATTCAAGAGCCATGTGCTCAATTCCTCAGTCGTAAGCAGAACTTCTTATTCGACTGGGTTCGGGTCAGTCGACAGTACTTTGGCTGAAGAGCCAACGTAATTGACCTCTTCAAGCCGGCCATTCTTTTGATTAGCTCGCTGAGCCTTATCATTCTTGGCTTTGAGTGCACGAAAATTGGCTTTGATGTGCTCGGGTTTCTTACAATAATTGCATATTCGATTGTCCCGGGACTTGCTCCGACTTCGCTGGTTGTTCAACTGTCGGGAAGAACTTCTCCCTCGAATGTTTGGTCGGTCGGTCGAACCTTGTACTACATACGCTTCATTTGTTGAATCTTTTGCAAACAGTTTCCTCCAAGCTGCTTCAATTAATATTGTGCTCATAACTTTAGAGTACTTCACAACGGCAATTGAAGCATTGCACACGGTTGTGACAAAAGTTTCCCACAAAGGGGAGAGACTACTCATGAACAACATTGCTCTCAGTTCATCTTCAATTGTCGTCCCTTGAGCCGAAATCGGGGAGCTTAAACTTTTGTACTCGTTCAAGTGTGTCGGGACCAAGTCAAATTCTTTCATCTGAAGGTTGTAAGACGTTGAATCAGATATATCTTTGTGGCGGCGACCTTCTTCTCATAAGTGTCTGACAATGTCTTCCATAGTTGAAAGGTTGTCGAACATGATTGTGTTGTGAAGTACACTGACTCCGACAGGTGCATCCGAATGGTGGCTCGGATAATTCTATCAAGTTTCGTCTACTTGAGGGTTTTCGTTTTCGATTCGATCTATCTGGCCCTTGAATATTAGATAGTCTCGCATCTACTCATTCCAAAAGTTAAAGTTCGATCCGTCGAACTTCCTGTTGGGAATATGTCCCTCCAGTGGGAGGAAGAACTGATTGATCGAAAAGCTGACAGTCGATGACAGGGAAGATCCAACTGTTCGGAAAGCCGACAGTCGAAGAGTCGAAAACAGTGAGTCGACTGTTTGAAGATTCGACTATTATTATTATAGTAATAATAATGATGATGATGTTAGGAAACATGTCTCTCCAGATGGGGAGAGAGAGGAGCCGAGTTGATGAGGGACTTGGGAGACTATAATTGTAAATAGTCTAAGAGTGCGCCCCATGAGGGCTACGTATGTAAATAGCCAGAAAAGTTGTGTAAGTATATATGCAACTAGGGCAAACTTTCTCTATGTGGAACAGAGTGTAAGAACAGAAGTTGTAGAACGTGAGAGAGAGTAACGTGAGCCGCGCCATAGCTGTGTGTAACAGTAGATGCAAAGAGCCCTATGCGGCTGATACACTCGACAGAGTGTTGTAATCATCGCGGGTGTATATCCACTATTTGTATAGTGATGTTTTGTTGCCGTGGTTTTCCCTGTTTTAGGATTTCCGCGTAATCTCTGTGCACTGTTGTGTGTCTTGTTTTTTCTGGCATTTGTGTGATTCGTATTTCAGCGCGTAGTTCGTTTATTGTGATCTATTCTGCATCGATTTCTCAACACTTCCTTTGACTCATCTCTAATGAGCCGAATGTTGATGCCATCTATGTCGGCTTGTTAGACTCTGTTCGGAGTTGACTACAAACGGTGGTGGAATGTAGCCGACTGGCTCACCCGATATTGTTCTAGTCGGATTCAAAAACAAGTCGAGTCGGCTTCCCAACTTGGAACAATCGAATATGTCGATTTGTTTCCAATGCCGATTTTGAGATGTTGATCACAAATTTTGTGGCTATTACCCAGGTCAATCCTGCTTCGAGTGATTACGATGATGAGAGGGACGGAACCGACTGGTCCTCCATAATGTCGTCTTGTCGATTGAAGCACGGATAAGGGTTGTTTCCTAGAGTTGGATCAGCTTTAAGAGGTTACAACAAATGAGTAGATAATGTCTAACCTAGTAAAGCACGATCGAGCCAATTTGATAGAGATTCCACTCCTAGCGGCTGCAATCACGGAAGCAAGGTACAACTAGTTGGCTTACCTCAAGGGCGATCAAGGTCGGTGGAGTACAAATATTCAGTTTTCCTTCTCTTCTCAAAATGAGATCTTGAACTCAGGTTCTTCAAGGGAGACGAAGCAAGGATGTTGTTGAAGACTAATGACATCTGGCAACGAGTTGAAGAACCTCAGCTCTAACACCAGATGTTGGGAACTGAGGTCGTCAATGCGGAAACATAAACAACACCTTGAGACGAAGATCACTGAGTTAGCATGTGTAAGCAAGATACAACAGAGAATATGAGAGAGAGTGAGGCACGCACTATGACAGTATTATTCAGAAAAATGGTAACAATACAATGGAGGTGGCAACTCTCTAACAAATAACAACCATCTTATGAGCTAGGTTATAAAGTGTTGAGCGGCAAGCTCAACTAGATTCGGATCAGTTGAATAAGCCCGAGCCGGATCGACATCCGGAAGGATGAGCCGGATCGGTGAGCCGGTGAGCCGGATCCAACAGTAACTGAAAGCCTAGTAGCAGCCTAGACTACTAGGTAGTTAATGTCTCGTAGTTAGAGTGAGACGCTCGTGTGAGCATTGAAGTACACAATACTTCTTTCAGTCCTCTTAGGACTTGTCTAAATAGTGTTGTTGAGCACGTTGTATGTACACAGAGAACTATAGAGAACTATTGTTGTTTTGTAATAGATTTTTAATGTTCTGCTCCTTCTCTATCTCTCACGCGTATTAATCTCTCTTTCTCTCTCTCTCTCTCTGTTGCTATCCGGCTGAGCCAGTTTGTCTGACACTTCCGCACCTTTGTTTCTACATGGTATCATAGTGCAAGGGTTGAGAACCTCTGCAGTCGACATCAGCATCTGAAGACAAACCCTAAGACCCGGTAAGAATAGGAAGAGAAGTGATGGATAGAGGAATGGCTAGCTCGCTCCCGATGAAGAAACTTGACAGATCCAACTACGCATCTTCGTCATACAAGATGCACCAGTACCTGCTTGGGCATGGTTACTGGAGCTATGTCGATGGAGCTAACGACACAACACCTGATGCGGCACACAAGGACTTCCCAGTATGGGAACAAGCGGCAAGCAAAGTGATGTATTGCTTTGTGTCCAGTGTCGGAGACCAGCTGTTGAGCCATGTCCGAGATGCCAAGACGCCAAAAGAAGCTTGGGGAAACCTGAAGAAGGTTTTTGAGGCAAGCACTATGGCCCGGAAGCTGCAACTCCAACAAGAGTTGAGCAATGTCTGACAGAAGGACATGTCGGTAGCCGATTACATGGCCCGAATCAAAGAGATTTGTGACTCACTTGCCTCTATCAACGTCCCTATAGAGGAAGATGAGATGGTGCGGATCTGTCTTGGGGGCCTAGCGTCTAAGTTCAGAGCGTTCCGAACGGTTGTATGTACAAGGGAGAATACGTCGTCATTTTTCGACTTACAGTCGATGCTCCTTGTAGAGGAGAACCACGTCGGTGCGTCAACAAGTGCACCCACCGATAACCGGATGTTGTACACGGAGGCGGATCGGCTCGCAATGGTAGCAGCCAGCAAGAGTAGGACCGAAGGCACAGAGAACGTGTTGACAACAGTTCCGGACCCTCCACAAGCAGGGGGAGTCAAGGTGGCGTTGGAGGTCGGCAAGCAAAGGCCGACACGAAATGTTGGTATTGTGGTAAAAAGGGCCACAAAGAAAGAGAGTGTTGGAAGAAGCGGGCCGATTCGGACAGATCCAGATCTGGCAAGGCCGACAGAGAGAATCGGCAATACTCGCACTACGCAGAAGGATCAGGAGGATTCAAAACCGGAAAAGCCAGTAAAGGGCCAGCCAGCCAGCCTTGGTGATGAAACACGAGGCTAACTCAATGAAGAATACCACTTCCAAATCGGAGAAAGTGTGGTATGTTGACGCCGGTGCCTCGAATCACATGACGAGCCATAAAGAGTGGTTCTCTTTCCTAGAGAAACTAGAACAACCGGGAGTTGTTGAAACCGGAGACGACACTCCTCACCCAATCGTGCATGTCGGAGAAGTCCCTTTGAGCCACGTCGGACAAAGGGGGAAGTTGATGAACGTATTACACGTTCCGACTATCACGAAGAACCTAGTGTCAGTTCGACAGATTGTCCACTAGGGAATGCATGTGCGGTTAACGCACCTCGGGTGCTTCATCGAGGAAGAGGGCCAAATCATTGTGCAAGGTTGTAGAGACGGGAGGATGTTCATCCTCGACACCAATGACGTCAGCACCGCTTTGTTCGCCAAAGGACAGAAGATTGAATCGGACATCGATCTCTGGCACACGCGGATCGGCCACGTCAATTATTGGAGGCTTCAAGACCTGCAATCGAAACAAGTCGTTTTCGGTTTGCCGAAATTTGTGAAGCCTGCCAACTCAGGAAGCAACACTGGCTTCCATTCCCCACTGAACGAAACCGTAGCCGTAACAAGCTCAACCTTATTCATTCGAATGTATGCGGACCGACACAGAACGTTAGTCTTGGCGGGAGTCGATACTTCGTCTCCTTCATTGACAACTACAGCCGGCACACATGGATCTAACTCATTGAGCAGAAGAGCGAAGTCTTCGAGTGTTTCTGGAACCTGCAAAGCCTGGTTGAACGGGAAACGGAGAGGAAGATCAAGTGGTTGCGGTCGGATGGCGGAAAAGAATATTTTTCCGGTCAATTCAACAGTTATCTACAACAAAAAGGAATTTGGAGAGAGTTCAGCTGCAGATACACACTAGAGCAAAACGGTGTGGCCGAGAGGAGGAACCGATCACTTATCGACACGGCAAGGGCAATGCTGGAAGAGAAGAGAATGCCCAAATTCTACTAGGCTGAGGCGATCCGGACGGCCATCTATATCCAAAACCGGATCAGTGACAAGGTGTCCGCGCATGAGCTATATTTCGGGCGTAGGCCGAATTTGTGACACCTTCAGATATTCAGTAGCATTGCATATGTGCATGTGCCAGATGAGAAGTGGAGGAAGTTGGATGCAAAGTCAGAGAAATGCATCCTGGTCGGTTACTTGTATGAGCAAAAGGGGTATAAGTGTTATAACCCCCGGATGAAGCAGGTCCGAGTTAGCCGGGATGTTGATTTTGATGAGACGGCATCATGGTATACCTTACTGGCTCTGACTTCCGGCCCCGACCTGATACCGGAGGATGAGGCTAGTGAGCCTGAATCGATCCAGTTAGAAGACGAAGGGTTTGAGACTCTAGATGTGAGTCCGGAATCATTTCGGTTAAGTGGACCAAATGAGCGGCTGAGTCAGGATGACCAGTCGGATGAGGAACCGGCGAGTAGTGGAGACTCTGTCGCGCTCTCCCCGCCCAAGGAACCGAGGAGACAGTTCACGCGCAAAGAGAAGGGGAAGAAGAAGATGCCGGAATACGAAACCAGCAACGTTGAGTCGGATCGGAGCAAATACGACTCCGGTAAGGAAAAAGGTGGATCTTCGGGAACGAAGTCCGAACTAGCCAAGAAGGGCCTCAAACCGGGTAACGGTAGATTACGTCGGTCTTCCTGCTAGAAGAACCCTATGAAGCGGTACGGGTACAATGAGTACATGGCGCATCACTATGCGTACATGACCAAGGTGGCGGAAGTGCGTGAGCCGGAGAGCTACGCAGAAGCGGCAAAGGACGCAAATTGGCATGCCGCTATGGAGGAAGAAATGCGGGCACTTGATGCCAACAACACATGAGACCTAGTTGACCCTCCCCGACACTGTAAACCGATCGGATGTAAGTGGGTGTACAAGGTAAAGTAAAGTACCAACAGCTCAGTTAACCGGTACAAGGCCCGGTTAGTGACGAAGGGATACGCTCAAACCCACGGAATCGACTACGACGAGACCTTCACTCTGGTAGCGAAGATGATGACGGTTCGTGTGGTGCTAGCAGTTGTTGCAGCAAGGGGGTGGCATCTTCACCAGATGGATGTGAAGAATGCATTTCTTCAAGGCGATCTTGAAGAAGAGGTCTTTATGACCTAACCCCTCGGTTTCCAGTCTAAGATGAACAAGTCGGCGGTATGCCGGTTGAAGAAGTCACTTTATGGCTTGAAGCAAGCCCTCCGAGCTTGGAATGCAAAACACACGCATCGGTTGCGTAAGATGGGGTTTGCGGCCTCCAAGTCTGACTCTTCGTTGTTCGACGGTCCAGTTTGCATCTTGTTGTATGTTGATGATCTAGTCATCACCGGACTCGATGAAATCAGATGAGTCAAGTCCCAACTGTCGGATGCATTTGAGATGAAGGACCTGGCGGACCTTCACTATTTCCTTGGGATCGAGGTGATCCGAACCCCCGATGGCATATTGCTCTCACAAAGACACTATGTGTTGAATATGTTGTACAAATTCGGCATGACAGAATGCCGACCGATTTCCACACCCTTGGACCGGAACCAGAAGCTCTATCCCGACTCCGGACTGGCCTGTGATGAGAAGTGGTTCCGACAAATCGTCGGAAGCCTTATATATTTGACAATCACCCGACCCGACATCAGTTATCCGGCCAACGTGATTAGCCAATATATGCAGAAGCCAACCGTGGAGCACCTTCTGTGCGTGCATCGAATTTTGCGATATGTGAGCGGCACGAAGGACCGGGGATTGTTATATCGGCATGGTATAAGTGAAAAGCTAGTCGGCTACACCAAAGCCGACTGGGCCAGCGATGCATCGGATCGCTGATCCACCTCCCGCTATATGTTTTCCCTTGGTAGCGCAGATGTTGCGTAGAGCAACAAAAAGCAGCCAACAGTGGCCCTTTCGAGCACTGAGGCTAAATACCGGGGCGCTACTGTTGCCACTTGTGAAGCCATTTGGCTTCGGCGGCTACTGCAAGACTTGTGGATCGAGGTGCCGACCCCGATCCTGATCTACTGCGACAACATAAGCAGCATATAGCTCGCCAAGAACCCTGTATTCCATGCTCGCACAAAGCACGTCGAAGTGCACTACCACTTCATGTGTGAGTGTGTCTTGAGCGGTGAAGTCGAACCTCAGTATGTTCATATGGATCGGCAAGTTGCCGACATCTTCACCAAACCGCTCGGGTCGGACAAGTTGCAACACTTCACCGAAATGCTTGGTATTCAGCATCTCGACGTGCCACACTTGAGGGGGAGAACGGGCAAAGACATCAGAACGGGCAAAGACATCAGAACGGGCAAAGGCAAAGAAACTGTCGATTGCGTCGGTGAGGGAAGAACCGACAAAGGGAGAGACAAGAAGAAGAAAGGAGCCGAGTCGACAAAGGAAGTCGACACATCTGAACAAGTCAGAACAAGCGGCAGTGGCGGTAGAGTCAAGAAGGACATAGCCGACTGGAAGAAGAAGGCCAAGACCCGGACATGGTCTGATGTGGTGAAGGGCCTAGAACCGGAAGACGAATCGGGAGCGACCGATTCGGACCAAAGGTGGAACGAATCGGAGACAACCAATTCGGTTCAACAGATGGATTCGGAAGAACCGGATTGAGTTAAGGCCAAGAGGACGAGAAGACAGTGAAAGTCGACGCCAACGCGAAGGAATCGGCGAATCGGCAAGCGCCAAAGTCACAGCAGTGAGGGAGCTGAATTAGGCCTGTTGAGCAGACAAGCCGACCGAGGAGGTCGAGGTGCGCAAAATCAGAAGGGTCATGACAAACGGGACCGGACCGGACGAGGAGCGCGAGCGAGGCGGTGTGACGCCAGAAGGAGCCAGGGGGAAGGATCAGCTACCATGGAGACTGACACTACGATCCGACCTCAAGTTGAGCTTGAGGGGGAGTGTTGACCAGTAAGCTCAACTGGATCCGGATCGGCTAAATAAGCTCGAGCCAGATCGGCATACGGAAGGATGAGCCGGTGAGCTGGGGAGCCGGTGAGCCGGATCCAACAGTAACCGAAAGCCTAGTAGCAGCCTAGACTACTAGGTAGTTAATGTCTCATAGTTAGAGTGAGACGCTCGTGTGAGCATTGAAGTACATCGTACTTCTTTCAGTCCTCTTAGGACTTGAATAAATAGTGTTGTTGAGCACGTTGTATGTACACAGAGAACTATTATTGTTTTGTAATAAATTTTTAATGTTCTGCTCCTTCTCTGTCTCTCCCGCGTATTAATCTCTCTCTCTCTCTTTGTTGTTATTCGGCTGAGCCAGTTTTTCTAACGCTTCCGCACCTTCGTTTCTACACAAAGCCCTTTATATATTAACCAGGCTAGGGCAATTACCCTTTGACATATTTACAAAGATATCCTAAACCTAGACTATCCAAAGGGACAATGTGAATACAGCCATTAGAGACCCATAGTCAACAATCCGGCCTTCTCTTCGACCATGAGAGATAATTCAACCTTCCCTTTCAATGAAACACCCTCTGTCATTGAAGGGAACTTGCATGCCTTGTTCCACAATTTGGTTGACCGAGACCAGATTCTTCGTTATTGTTGGAACATGCAAGATGTTCTTGATGTAGGTTTAGTTGCCCTCTTCACCGAATAGGACATTACTGACATGTTGAATGGGGTGAATTTTGTCATCCCTAGTTTCCACATACGCAGGTCATTTGGGTTTTCGCAATTCTCGAAACCAATCTGCATGAGACGTCATGTGATTGGATGCGCCCGAGTTGACAAACCATACCTTTTCAGAGTTTGAGGTGTTAATCGGGTTGGAGGTTGTCATTGGGTTTACTCTATGCCTCATTACAAACATTTCGCCATGATTGTTGTAGTCGGCGTGTGAAAGCCGACTCACTCTTCTTCTTCCGACACTCTGCCTCGTAATGGCTAAATTTGTCAAAGTATCCGCACTAGGGGGAGGAGGGAGAGAAAGAAAGAAAGAAACAGGATTAAGAATGAATGAATCCGCAAAAGGAAATGGATAATTGGGTTAAGTAGAAATTTTTATTTTTTCTAATCAAGAATCAAAATCGCCGACTTGAAGACACACACACACATACAACACATAACACGCACACAAATGCTACGATTGGAGAGACCGATTCTGAATTTTGGTTCTCTTTTCCCCTGCATTTTTCTTTACGTTTCCACGAGACCCCACCCACCATCACGTAACAAATTCTTTTAATTTTATTTTTTCCTAGAAACTCCTTTCTTTTATTGTTTTGTGAATGTTTGGAACATAGTTTTAATTTCATTTGATATAATTTCATCATGAACAATGTAAATTTTTTGATCTGGATTTTGACCTCTATAAAAAAACACAATTAATAGAATGGCCCACTTAAGTGGGTACCCACTTAACCAAATGGTTACCGTATTACAAAGAGGAGGAGAAGGTGCTTATGTAGTGAGTTTTGATGATTGGAAAAACACCTAATTTTTGTTGTAAACCAATTGTCTCATGGGCCAAATTTGGCCTTAGAAGACATTAATATTTCTTTCTTTCTTTCTTTCTATGTTCTCTCACTACAACCACCACTTGGAAAAGAGGTGGAGACTTAACTACGTACTAAATATGCATCATAGGACTTAACTTCTATGACACTCAGTTTATGATACAAGGAGATGGGATGTTCACACACTTGAGTATTCTTGAGTTGTGTTCCCACACTAGGGAGGTTGAGTTTAATCCTCAACAATAACCTATTGTATTTTATCGTCTAACAACATGTTAGTCATTATAGTGTCGAGAAACAAATGTTATATACCCCTCATACTTCTTGAGATAGGATCACTTCCCATTGAGATCATGGCCATTGCATGGATTTTTAAGTACAATAAGGTTCAAACATGTCCTCATATCACAAACTTTCTATAATCGCGTAGGAAGCAAGAAAATTGATAAAAAAGACACATAAAAGATAATATTTGTGAGTGCAAGATATGAAAAAATGGTTTGGATGATGAGAGGCAACACACTTCATGATGCATCAATAGATTCCTTTGTGAACGAAACTTTTTTGGAACACTAATGTATCATGACATGGGGAAAATGTGGAGGCTCACATTTAACACATTTTGCATGACTATAAAACCATGTTCTTTGCCGAAAGGGGAAACTACGCCCTAATACATGTTAGAGCCCATTCGACTATATGACATCCGAGCCATTGCTTCCATACAACTTTGTTCAACTCACTTTCATGTGACATGAGACATTAGGGCACGAGTAACGAAAGTCGTCAACTATGCACATTTTCTCCTAAAACAAGTTTGGGAGTTTGTGTGTGTATCATATTTCAATACAATGCTCCACCTTTGATCACATTCAGACTATGCTTTCCACACATCTTCAAGACAACCCAATCCTAACATGAATTTATCTCACAATCATAGTATACACCTCAATCGTGACATTCATGAATAAAGTTCATGAACATCGATCGAGGGTCACAAGTTCTCACATTTGATATGTATTATGTGAAAACATTGTATTATATTTCTTTTCCATTTTTGGGCTCCCCAAGACGATAACGAAATCTATATAATATATATATGTATATGTATATGTATACATGTACATATATCTCTTCCTAAAGCAATCGACAATGTAAACAGTCTTTAGTTAGGGGACCCTACAGCAATGGGCAAGGGTAATTACTTGTAAATAAACCCTAAACCCTACGAGAATGGTGTAAATTAACCCTAAACCCTCGCCTCTCTCACACACACCCACAAACCAAATAGAACTAACAGAGAGGGAATCATGTTGTTCCTGTTCCGACAAGGTGTGCACAGAACCATTGGTACCCCTAGGGTTAGGGTTAGGGTTAGGGTTAGGGTCAACCGTAGCATCCGTCATCATTCCTCCTCATCAGGAAGAGCAGGAGGAGGACGAGATAGGGAAGATGCTGATGCTCATGGCGATGGCGATGGCGATGTGAGCGATGTGGCTGTGTTCTGGGACTTTGAGAATTGCCCCGTGCCATCGAACCTGGATCCTTTCCTTGTGCGCCGCAACATTGAGAGAGCTCTGCGGAAAGATGGTCTATTCGGTCCCATCTCGCTCAGAGGATATGGAAACATCCAAAACATCTCTAGGGCTCACGTCCTCGAAGCTCTCTCAGAAACTGGAGTTGGCCTCCATCATGTGCCATACGGTATACATTCTTTCTCTGATCTCTCCATTTACATAGATTATCATAACTTTTAGCTCTTCTTAGTTTGTGCTTCATGAGGTTTTGTTCTTGTATGCGTGAGAAAACGTACATTGTAACATTTTTGGGTCTCTAGAGGAAGTTAGTGTATATTCTCTTTCTCTTTCATGCAATGAAGCTTCGTAGAGAAATCTATGGCTATGATTTGCTTATTGGAACGAAGCTTTCGTTTGTGCATTGTTTGTAAATTGTAATTTGTGAGGTCATTGTCTTGACGTCATTTCCCAGGAGTAAATTTGTTGATGTGAACCAATTAAATTGGTGGTATCCTTGATCTCGACCTGATTTTTCATTTTATATGAACAAATCATGAAGACACTCTTTTGGGAGCCAATGGTTTGTCTGCACAATCTTAAACTTGTATAAACGAATGCAATGACAGATTCATTGATTTATACTTCAATCCATTGTTGTGTAAAGTCTCTTATATGACGTGTAAAGAGAGCAGTAACTTTTTCGATCTATTTTTCTTACGTACAATGTGTGAAGGAATTTCTCTCACATTAGGCTAGTTTAGGTTGTTTCTTTTGAAGTCATCTTCTAATGAATATGAGAATGGATTAATTATATGTACTGTGAACTCAATCCATCTACAGTTCTTTCATATCGTAAGATCAATCTTATTGCCTATTTATGTTCATTGGAGTTACAGACATATAAACAGTATGCTACTTTCTATTTGTTTTTTGTGTGTGAATAAGTGTGTAATCATTGAAATATAATGGAAAGACAAGTGCTGGAATTTCCTCCCAACATCCACAAGGGTGATGTTCCACATGGAACATTCATCTGCATAGGCTTTGCCCAAGTCCAAAACGACTTGGAACCACATGATTCGTGTAAGAAAACAAAGGAAAAAATGTGTCCACTGGAGTTCTTGAAAGCAAGTATGGGGGTTTGGTTGAGTCTTGATCACATGAGTCTTTTTATTTTGCAGGTGGCAAAAACTCGAGCGATCGTGCGTTGCTGATTGACATGTTACTTTGGACAATCAAGCATTCACCTCCTGCTCATGTGCTTCTCATATCAGGAGATAGTGACTTCTCGATACTTCTTCATAAAATGCGAATGCTAAGCTATGATGTTCTCTTGGCAGCTCCCAACAAAACTGCAATGTCTACTGCTCTTGTAAATGCTGCTAATAGAGTGTGGGTGTGGCCTGATATAGCCATAGGCCATAACGGACAGTCAAGTCGTTCTTATTCTCAGGACACTACTATTGGTGATACTAATAAAAACAAGGGAAATATTAAACAGTGTAATGATAGTAATTTTGTTGAAATATATGGCTCGGAAACTAGTTCTAAAGCTGGATGTGAGGATATGGGTAAAGAATGTGTCTCTAAATTGTCTGAGGCACAATGCCTTCCTTCCATTATTGTTAACAAGATCATTAATATTGTAGAAGAAAGACCAGGGATTTCATTGGGCAGTATAACCAAAGAGTTGAGGCATTTGAACCTCAACCCTCGCTCATTTGGGTTTACTAGTTTTTACCACCTCTTAATATCAATGAAACAGCTGCAAACTAGCTTTGTTGATGGATTGGGCATGAAGGACAGAGTTACATTCTATTTGACCAATGATTCAAACAATGGTGTTTGTGAATCTGCACTGAACATGGAATGTGTAGATGTAGAAGCATCAGAGTCGAAAATTAAAGACCTTTTTGACCCAAAACCCGACGTTAACAAAGCTTCTGGAGCCTCCTGTGAGAAGAGTCCATTGAAGGAGGGTACAGATAAAGGACAGGTTGCCGATCCCAGAAGCACTGGTTCTTGGAGATCTTGGTTGGCTAGTTTGTTTAGAAATGCTTGAACATTGCTTCCGAGTTGTTTAGAAAAATATTGCATTGGTCTCCAAAGTCCTTATCATGGTGAATGTACTTATATTGATCACTTTTAATCCTTGTTATATGAATCCCCTCTTGAACCCATTGTTCGTATGCTACATGGAAGGGTTTTGGTTTTTCATTGAGCACTTCTACACATGCATACATTCACAAAAATGCCCTAAAGTATTAATCTCTCTGAGTGTTTATAATGTGTCTCTCCTCAAACACTAAATGAGTGGAGCTCAAATTTAAAGTCACTTCATAAATACAAAAACATTTGGTGAGCTGTAATATTTTGCTAATAAAAGAACTAGAACATCT
Organism: Azolla caroliniana; assembly: GCF_043228905.1. NCBI lineage: Eukaryota > Viridiplantae > Streptophyta > Polypodiopsida > Salviniales > Salviniaceae > Azolla > Azolla caroliniana. Next base: position 10,424,017 of record NW_028230448.1, read on the forward strand.
TTCTTTCTTTTTTGACAAATTTCTATGATTGAATGGATCTTGTGGTGATAGAAGGGTTGTTTTTGTTTAGAGTTTTGATTGGGAGGTAAAACCCTTTCAAACAAGTATGGAATCAATACATGGTGTGCAAATGTGATGCCCATATTGTTGTGCTTGTTTATGGTTTCATAGTTCAGGATTTTTGAATTACCATATCAGCAACTTTGATGGACTTTTAATGGCATTCTTGTCTAGCAAAGTGGAGAAGGTACAAGTATACATGCAAGAGCGGTCAGGAGGGTTAAATGAATGCGAGGAGAGGGAGAACCTATATAGATAGTTGGTTGGCTAGGTGTTATTGACATCTCATGAATTAGGGAGCTTAAAGTTGATTGTTTTAGCACACATGGGGCAACATATATGGACTTTCACTTGACTCGTGATAGTTTTAGCAACCCTTTCTAGGATTGGGTATGAGCTATGGATAGTGATTGAGGGACAGAAAGGCATGATAGTTATGTTAGTGAGAACATTTGTATACATTTTTTAGATGGTATGCCATATTTTTAGATGGACTTAAGCATGGAAATATGTCTTTTATTGTGTCTTTAAATTAACATCTTGATTTTTGCCTAGCCTTATGGTTACAACTTCAATAAAATAAATACATGTAATTCTATCCTTTTTCAATTAAGAAGTGAGACCACATGTTTTTTACGTCATCTATTTATCATCTCCCAAAACTTCACCATTTTTCTGAAAATGGCATGTGTGATGTCCGATCAACAACTTGATTGATTGGTTGGGAGCTTTGATTTTAGTTGAAGTGCGTTTAGGATGATCCCTCGTGGAAAGAAATGGGTGATGCTAGATGATAGAAGTACCAATCGAATGAATTTATCCAAATGAGCTCATGGTTCTCGAGAATAACTTGAATTACATAAATTACAATGTTGGAACAACTTTTTATGCAATTGTCAAAGTTGAAAAAAGTTGAAGTCCTTCTACTTCCAATAATGTTAATCACCAAGATTTAGATGAGCATATCCAAGTGTAATGCTTGTATGATTTTTGGGTCTCATCGACACGATATGTATGTAAACATCAATAAATGGCATATTACACACAAATGGCAACTTTATTTTGAACGTTGAGTTGGAAATGGCAACAAACGAGCAAAAAATATAGAAGTCGAGGGTTTGACAAAAACCTTGGGGGTAGCTACCAAGTTTTACACAAATTCTAGCTGAACGTTGAGTTGGAAATGGCGACAAACGAGCAAAATATAGAAGTTGAGTTCAACAAAAACCTTGGGGGTAGCTACCAAGTTTTACACAATTTTCAGTTGCAATGTTCTATATGTACATCAAAGTTCAAAGAGAAAAAATTCAAAAAGTTCACACGCACATGGAGATGAAACAAAGATAAGGAGTGAAATAGGGAAGCCAACTTGAACAGTGAAGTGGCACAAGTTGACGTGTTAGATGAGGCCTCAATAGATGGAGGAGCAGATGACAGGACAAACACACATTCGCAGTAATAGCTGCCACACCAACGTAAGCAGGTCACGAAGGAATATATTTGTCCGCATGTGAATGACAAACCAAAGCCATCGGGAATGTGTTAATTGACGGGTAATTTATTTGCTCCGGGAAGGACAGAAGCAAAAGGTGATATATGTAGTATAAATATGACCGTTTTTGGTGAAGCTTAGTTTTGGTCGGAGTTTGTGTGTTCCCCCCTCCAACACACACACACAAAAAGAAGAAGAAGAAAAACACAAGAAGAAGGAGATAATAAAATTTGGCGGGCGGACAAGTGTGAAACCGATTCTGAATTTTCGTAATGGCGCCAAGAGTTCTTCTGTAAAACGAACTGAAGAACACACAGAAGAAATAGATACAACAAACACACAGAGAGAGAGAGAGCAAAGAGAGAGAGAGAGAGAGAGAGAGAGAGAGAGAGAGAGAGAGAGAGAGAGAGAGAATCCATGGCCTCCATCGACAGCGACGACGACTGCTTCCTCGCTCCTGCACAGTTCGCATCTTCCACCCCCCCTACCATGTCCCTCAAACGCCTCACGAAGAAGAAGAATTCCGCCGTCTCCTCGTTTAGTCCTCAGCAAGATTCAAAGCCGGAGCGTTTCCCTGACATAGGGCTTAATCTATCCTCTCCTGGTTCTATGTCTACTCAGAGATCCGATGATAATGATGGAGATTCTCGAGGTTCCTTCTCCTCTCCAGCTCTCGATGGATATGTTAGTGAATGCAGCGATGATGAGCTCATGCCTGAAGTAGAGATAGAGCAAGGGGATTACAAACATGTGCATGTCGCATCAGATGCAGAGAAGGATGACAGCGAAGATAGCAAAAGTGTGCAAGACGACGATCATGGAGATGGAGATTCTGACGGCGATTCAGAAGAGGAATTTGTAGATGAGGACGATGAGCTCGCAGTATTAAACTTGCTCGATAAGAGAAGGAATTCTGGAGTGATGAAGCCAGATTCCGCCACAGAAGCTCCACTTCCAATCGATCAAACTGAAGAACAGCACGACCTCAATACCAGAACGAAAAAAGTATGTCTCAATTCTGTTGGTCTCTTTGCTCTACGATCGGAAATAAAAAAAATCATTACAGCTTTCACATTTTAATTCAGAGCATTTGAAGCTAAACACATATGTGAGAGAAACCGTAATCTATTTCTTTCTCGTATGTCTGTTAGATGAAAGCGTCTGACTTGGAAGAGATACATGCTGCATCACAACGTCTCCTTCGAGGTTGGTACTCCAAATATTTTGTGTGTTTCAATTTGCATTGAGCAAATGGTAATTTTCTCAGATCCATTGTGCAAAAACCTTTTTCATTGTGCTTATAGAATTTTATTTTATTTTTCATTCCAGAAACTCCAAATGCTTCTTTCAAGCCCCATGTGTTGTCTGCAAAACCTATCTCTTCTGTTCTTGAAAAGATCAGGTTAAGGAAGTTACAACTATCTCAAGGGTGGGTACATTTATAAGTTTTTTGTATCATGATGTCATGCTAGATTCATAAATCGATGTTGCTTGCAACCTTGCACCTCCATTTGTACTTTGAACTTTATTCTCTTTCTTATATGTCTAATAGGTTGGAATCGAGAAATAAACATCTGATTCCAAGGAAACAAACTAGTGCTTCTACAGTGGAAATAGAAGCTTTGAAGGAAGACTCCAAATTGTTGAAGAATATGATGTCTTCAGAAGAAGCATCAGCAGATCTTAATGATCCTTGTGCACAAGAAGATGAGGTGAACTTGAATAACTAATGCTGGTCATGATTAAATTAGCTGGAAATATAAGCATATTTGCACAGAATAACTGATGATGCCATTTTAAGGATGCCAACTTCAATAATCAAGAGTTAAATCCAAAATGATTATCTACCAATAGCAAAAAAACTTCTTTTGAAAAGAATAAATGCCAGAAGCAGTCAGTGAATGCTTCCATTAAACTTCTTATTGTCAGGGTAAGATTGTTTCCACACCGGTGTATTCAAGTGAAGAGGATGCTTCAAATGCGATCAACACACCTGAAAAACAAACTGAAAAGCAACCTGATATTGTAAGTTGTCTAGGTGTTTGGTTTCTTGAGTTATGGGATTATGACATTAAATTTCATTTTGTTTACAGATTTCCAGTGCTACAATCCTTGGAATTAAAAATTCATTTAGAGCACCTATGGAAGACACCCAGGTTAGGTGTTGAACTGCAACTAACCTTAATATTATCTATAATTAAGAAATCTATGCAAGTTCTGCGTTTTATATAAATCTTCTAGTAATTGTCACCTTTCAGGATTTATTCTCACATTCTCAATCAAGCCAGGAAGATGTCCATGTTTATGGATTGTGCTCTGAAGATGATGGTAATAATGGCATACAAAATGCATCTGTAAATCTGCATTTTGATACAGAAACTCAAGAAGATTATGGAAAGTAAGTATGGTGATGGTGCATCATGTGTACGTTTGTTGAGGCAATTCTCTTTTTTTATATATTCCAATCTTCATCCTGTAGTTGGCAAGATGCAGATGACAACAAAGAGAATATGGCTCCAGCAGGTGTTCCTGTACACATTGATAGAGGTCCGTCAATCAGAGCTTTAATTGATGATGAGGCCGAGGATGAAGATGAAGACGAGCTTGGGTTAGAGGATGATGAAGAGGAAGATGATGGGCACGGCTTAGGAGACATGATAGTCGAAGAAACGCAAGAAGAGAAAGCTGAAGCTAGGAAACGTGCCGAATTGCACCGCAAGTGGCTAGAGCAACAAGACTCTGTCACTACGGATGACATCCTTCTGAGGTTAAAGAGTGGATGGAAATCAACTGAAAACAGAAAGCGTGGATTAGAGTTTCTTGCTGATGATGGAGGTGATGATGATGATGATGTTCACCACATCCCTTTGAAGCAGTCAAAGAGAGCACAAGAACATGTAGGTGGTGACAATGAAGATGAAATGCCTGATGAAAATGAAGACAGTCGAGATTCAGCTGTGTTAAATGTAGATCTCCCAATGGAGGAAGAAGCTAAAATATTCAACACTTTTGAAGATGATGATGATGCTCACGAGTCTTCGGATGATGAGGAGAGAGAACATAGAATCATGCGAGAACGTTTTCTTCAAGACTCTGTAAGTGTGCAAGTAGACAGAAAGGGAAGAATTTCAAGCTTCAAAGCTGTATTAGTGTAATGTATAACTGGAGATTTGAAATCTGACATTAACTTTTAAGTGTAAATTTAATTTATCAACCTATGTGTGTATGTTTGAAGGAGAAGCAGGGAGAGTTCATGTCCCCTGCAGATGATGAAACTTCAAGGGAAGTCTTTGTGCTAATAAATAAAGTCAACATAGCTTCCAAGACCAAGAAGCTGAGAGCAGGTATATCAAAATCAAACACCATTTCTTGGATAGAAATATGGAACTCTTCATTGATTCTCTGATTTATTTGACATTTAAATTCCATCATATTCTTATTTTTCAGGATCTGTTGATTTGAGAATCATAGGTGGTGGAGCTTCTAATAGCAACAGTAATTCTGGGTTTAAGGTATGGGAAGCACTTCTCAAAATTTAAACCTCAAGGAAATGTATGATATGGTAGAAAGGCATGCTAAACTCTAATAGTCTTCGTATTAATCACAAGCTTGTTTAATGGGGTGATGAACAATGCAGGCATCTTTCTTGAGGAGGAAGACTACTTCAGGTTTTAACTCAGCTCAGAAGCAGAAGAAGCAGGGTGCTAATAGCAGCTCTGGTACACGCTCTTTCATATTTGGGCGTGATGATAGCAATAGCAGCCATGGCTGTGCAGATCACCAACAACGTGAAGCTATGGTATTCTTTCTTTCCATGTTCCTCACACATATTTACTAAATTCTTTAATGCAAATAATTTCTCATATCTTGAAGACCAATAGGGTTTTCTTTCTGTGAGTTTCATTTTTTTGTGTAGACAAGCATAATTGTTCTTGGGCCAAAGATTTTGGGATGTTATTTTTCATTTCTTAGCTGGTAAAAAAGCCTAGCATTCCAACTAGTATTATTCTTTGCTGATATTTTTGAACTTGGACGTACTTACACAGAAATTTTGTTGTATTTATGAATATTAATAAGTTTCTATGTAAGTACAATCCAATCTGTTTTATGAACTTTTTGGAATCCCTGTTTTTTTATATATAGTTTTGGCAGATGAGAACCAATGTTTACATGGAGAACCCACTTTCATAGAGCAATAATAGCCCATTTAAGTGTAATCATGACATCTTTCAAGTGATCTGAATAGATTAATACATTTTGCTAGTGAATTTAGAGTTCAGTTCAGATCTAGACATTGATTGTAACCCTAATATGATGCATATTACTGTAACTTCCCCTAAAAAGGATAACAATCTATATGTTCACTTCTGACAATGATTTATTTTTATCTTCTGTTGGTAAAAATGTAATATATGTTAAGCCCTTGCTCTTTCTCACTGGATGCAGGTGAACAAGGAGAATCTTGAGCCACCATCATTATTGCCTACATCATCTTCCTCTTTTATCATGAAAAAGGTGGAAGCTACACCAACAAGGAAAACTATGAATACCACCACATCAAGGCTAGCTAATAGCCCTTCATTGTTTGAGATATTGAGAGGTCAAAGCATATCAAACAATGATGCTCACTCTCCTCATGTATTGATGCAGCAGAAAACCTTCGAAATTTCTCCCATTTTCTCAGCTTTTAGACCTACAAAGGCAGCCACTGTGAACCGTTCTCTTCCCAAATAAAATAGGTTTCATACATTAAGAAATGTGTACGTGACCAAGTCATGTCATGTATTCGTTCCCTTTCCTTAAATTTAATGCCCTGATTTGCTTTGAAGTGGTCTTTCATGAAGTCGATTTAGCTTCATTTCAGCCACAAGGTGAATTTGCAATCCCTAAGAAAAGATTGCTTAGCTATATAACCAAACTGTGCAACAGGAAAAAATGATCTCACAGGTGAGTTTTCAATCCCTACGAAAAGGATTGCTAAGCAATATCAACAAGCCTTGCGCCACACGAAATATGTTACTGTGCAGGAAATGCCATGGCTGGACTGACGTTGAACTTGCTGGCTTATTATTGTTCTTCGGTCAAAGACCTAATATCATTCATTCTAAGCTCTGATTTATGAGGTGAATGTTTCCATTAAAAACATTGCCGATGTGTGAATTGATTGTAGCGTGGTTCTTTGTTTGATTGTTGATATGGGGTACATTATAAATATAGCCAAAAACATTATTTGATATATAAAAAGCAAAGCAAAGAAGATTAAAAAAAACACATAAAAGATTTCTTTTTGAGTTATTGATAGATGCCATTATGAACAAAATAGTGTCCAAGTTTCAACCATGGAGCACTAGCATTTGCTTAATGCAAATTCCTTGGTGAATGAGATTGTTTTTTGTAAATGCTAATGAATCATGGCTTAGGAGAGATGTTGAATAAAACTACAATCTGAGTGTATTCATCTATACATGTTGGAGCTCCTGTCTACTCTACTCTACTCAGGTCATAAAGTTGATGTTACAGCTTTGTTAAAAGGACTTGTCAATTCTACATGGTTTACCTAGAGCAAATTTGTAAGAGTTACAATTTGTTGCAATGCATCATCTTCAGTCATGTTTTTTGTTTGCTCATAGCCTCTACATGTTTTGTCATAAACAAGTTTTCAAGTTGAGCCGACTTTGATTGCATTTTGTAACATGCCTACATATTTCTCTCATGTGCCCTTAATTTAACACATAAGTATCTCCTATTATTTTGCTAGTTTTAGTTATCACACAACCTAGAAATGATTGGGGTTGGATTGACAACATAACTTGAAAATTTTGCCATGCTTTATTTTGTAACATTTAGTGGTCTATTCCTACACATTTTGCCATGCTTTGTGGAACGAGGAAATCGTACACATCGATACATGTTAGACCCCATACCGTTATCTGCCATTCGAACCATTGCTTCCATGCGACTTAGCTCACATGCATTGTGATGTGAGACATGGCATTGGGGCACAAGTCATGAGAGTGGTCGGCTATGCACACTTTGCCCTAAACAAGTTCGTGAGTTTGAGTATCACACTTTGATACAATGCTATGCCTTTGATCATATTCGACCATGCTTTCCACATCTCTTCGACCGAGCCCAATCCTTGCATGAATTCCTCTCACAACTACAATGTGCACTCTCGATTGCAACATTCATTGGTAAAGTTCTTGAACATCAAGAGTCACTACTCACTTTCACATGTATAACGTGAAATGTAATATTTTTGGTCTCATAGGTCATATTTGACCTCCTACGACGTTAATATAATCTCTCTCTCTCTCTCTCTCTCTCATGGTATACCCTTACTTGAACACGTACAAGACTCATGGCATATGTTTCACAATAGATGTTGCAATATGTTTTGTATGTCTTCCTATGGATTTATTAGAAATTTGATTGAAAAAAGCAATATTTCTTCAATTTCAATCCAAAGTGTATTCCCTTGATTACATAAAGCTTGTATGGAACATAAAATGGCAATGCTTTCACATAGTGGTTTATTGTGTAATGTTTTTATTGCCAAAGAAAATTTGCCCCCATTAAAGAAGAATTTCTTTTAAGAAAAAGTAAAAGTCTATCTTAGAATTGTAAAGAATATTAGATTGTAAGGGCACCATAGTTATTTTAGGTTTTATTGCCAAGATTAAGCTTCTTTTTTGGTAAGGGAAAGTCTATTGTGTTGAATAAATAAAAAAAAGTTAAAAGCATATCGTGTCTATTATAGAGATAGACATCATTTAGAAAGACACCATCCTTACATTTTCGATTCCTAAGTAACCAAAATTTCTTTTTATGACCTTTTTCATGAAGCTATAAAACATGTCTATTATTTTCTACAACCATTGATGTTACGAGCATGACCATATAATATCCCGTGGTGAGAATTTACCGTAGTATTCTATACACGTGGATAAGTGTGAGGGTTAAACGAGAGTGTAAAGAAGGGGAGGATTACTTTTAATCCTCGGGATTGAGGCAACCCATTAGGCCAAGTGTGAACTTGCTTGGGGGCCTTGGGTATCGCTATAAATAAGAGGCCTATCTACCATCATTGGATCATCTTATTGACTACGTTGAGAATCTGTCTTGTGGTGGGTCAACTCTTGTAGCGAGCGCGCCAGCACTAGGTATGACTCGATGCCACAATGGTGGTATGGGACGCCGATCGAGGCTCGAGTCCGTCTCGGGGTGGTCGGGTGGATCGACACCCTTCTTTCTCTCTTTCCTTTCTATCTTTTTATCTATCTTTTATCCTTATCTAATGCTTACATTAGTTCATATCTCTAATAGTTGGTTTCAGAGCCTATGTTCTAATGTTTCTTTTGTTGTCTTGTTGATTGATGGTGATCGATCGATGTGCAGTCAACCTTGATCCAGACAACGATCAACAAAGGAACTTCGGTAACTCTTTCCTTAATTTTTTTTCTATTTTTTTTTTCTCCTATCTAATCATGTGTATAGTCTATATGTAATTGTTTTCATTACTTCAATGATGTTGTAGTGGTAATTAATTGGTTGTATAAAACGTTTACATATATTGAATATGTGATTAATGTCGTATATGCACGAGGTTAATACCTCAATTGCGTATTACGCTCACATACATATGTTACGTATGCGTATGAGGTCAATACCTCGATTTCGTTGTAAATGATATGCATTTGGTCTCGTATGCCTAAGATGTCAATACCTCAATTGCGTATCATGATGAACCCTTATTTTTGGATGTTTCGTGTGCGTAGAGGGTATATGCCTTGATTACGTATCTCGATTACATCATTTCTGGCTATTTGATGTAACGATTTGTTTAATGTACACATATGTAGTCATGTGTATATATATTTGATCGTATATATGTGATAAGTAAACATACGTGTATATTTGATATTACGTGATTTCTATCGAATGTTGTCCTTGTCGGGAAAAAGATCTTGGTGGCCGTCCTCACATTTTTGTGAGAATGGGGTTTTCACCATGCCTTTTTCAACAATTTTTTGTTGACATCCCCGTTGGTCACTTCGATATTTCGTTACGTAATGAAACAATCATAGCCACAATGGTGTTGAGTACGTAAGGCTTAACCCACTTGATGTGAGGTCGCTCTTATGACACACATATTCAACATCCCTCCCTCATTACATGGATACGATGCCACCATGAGATCATTCTTACGAAAGGCATTCGTAATTACGAGACTTGAGGTTAGGTAACGTACCAACATATTTTTTAGTAAATGAGGGGGAAATAAGGACTCATGACATATATGTTTCTTTTAAGAAAACATATATGGGCAAATGCCTCGCATATCTCTTATACGCATAAAACATTAAACATTTAAGAAGAGCAACCTACTTGGTTGGCTCAAGTGATTAATGCATTTGTTCTCAAGGTCTCGAGGTCAAATATGACCAAGACCATACAACATTGTTGATACATATGACTATAACACATGTTTAGACTTGAGGTCTAAGTGTAGTTCGGGGTCCTCATAATAGGACTTAAAGAGCCGAAACCACATATGTGGGCACTGAAACATAGTTTATTGTTAACATTTTTTTCGTGTATAAACTACTCATGATGCAGACATACATGGTTGAGCCTCGAGGAGCCACCATGAAAAATCGATATAGAGATCAGGGAAAGACATTCATTTGTCACCCCCATGGTTTTTAAAACACCTTTGTGTTACCATAGTAACCTGATCTTGAACCTAATCTCATACGTCTAGAGGGGTATTGACGTGAGATCATGATATCGAATAATGTTTGCCCATGATATGTTTACATCACGACATGATATTATGACTACTTGTCTAACCTTATCCTATTTCTTTGCCAAAAATAACCATTCAATGGCTCAAAATAACGACCCGATGTCATCCGCTCAAGCGGAAGGAAATCAAGGAAATCCTCCTGGACAAATGTCAATTGAGATGTATTTTTCGCAAATAACCCAATACCTTAGTTTCATCGCTCAACAGATGCCCGACCTTCGGCAATCTCAAAGTGCTCTCAAGGCACGTGTCATTAGTTTACGACATGAGACTAATACACCTAATGAGCGACAAGGTGAGCCATCGTTTGTCGTTAAGCCATTTACGGGAGAAAAAAAGGAAAGAACCGAAGAAGCAATCTGCATGTGGCTGGGCTGATGGGAGTCTCATTTTGAGCTCTATCCCACGCCAGATAGTACGAAGATTGCATATGTCGACCGAGAACTAGGGGGTAAGGCCGCCACTTAGTGGTGTGGGCTCCGAACTTTGGGGAAATTGCCCGATACCTGGACAGATTTTGTCATAGTTTTTAAGGGCCAATTTCTACAACCTCCCTCTCGAACCGAGGCAGCTCAAGCTTTAATGAACCTCTCTAGCAGGAAATTTTCTTCGCTAGAAGACTATGTCCACCATGCTAGAACCCAAATCCAAAAATCGGGTCTAGAAGGGGACAATTGGTTAATAGCTTGTTTTGTCAATGGCATCCCCAATTCAGACTATCATTGGATAGTGCACGACAAGGATCCAAAATCCTTCGAAGAGGCCGTTGAAATAGTTCTTCGCTATCAACGCACTTCGAAGAAGGACCACAACAAACCCAACGAAGCGCCCGAGACTAAGTAGTCACAATTCGCTGGGAAACGCAAGACACCCAACAAATTCATGGATCACGATTGTAAGTGACAACATCCTTTTTGCATATTTTGCAAAAAGAAGGGTCATACAAAAGAGCAATGTTGAAAGCTCCAACGGAAAGAGCACGGCAACAAAGCTAATGTTGCAGACCATAAAGGTCAGATTCCTAATGTCCTTCAAGTCTATACACATCATTTAAGTAATTGTCAATGTTCTTTCCCTCACTATGTATTGGGTCCCAATGATTTAGTACGTGCAAACGGGTATATCAATGGTTCTGCCGTACAATTTTTGTTTGATTCGGGAAGCTCACACAACTTTGTGAATGATCGTTTGGTTCAGATATGGGGAATCCAACCCACCGTAAGTGATCATACCTATACGGTGCACTTGGCTAATGGAAGAGTACAATACATCAACGGGGTGATTCATTCATTAGGACTTTCTATTGACACTTATATAGAGGAAGTAGACTTCCATGTAATGAATCTTTGTACCACTGATGTAATACTAGGTTATCCCTGGTCCTATAATAAAAACTCTTCTTTATCTATTGATTGGGTTCTTCATTCAATTACATTTGTACTGAACGATTGTACTCATTTTATTCAATGTGTTAAAAAACAATCTCTTTCGATTGTTTCCTCTCCATCAATATCCACGTTGTCTTGTTCTACTCTATTTTATTGTGTACTTGATCCAGACATTCACGTTTACAATATCGATAATGTCTCGGTTCAATTAACATATTTTGAACAACAACAACTTGATGAAATCTTAAATGATTTTCGTTATGTTTTTCTGAGTGAACTACCAAATGGGTTACCTCCTAAACGTAATATAGACCATCATATAGATATTGTACTTGGCGTTGCACCAATAAGTATACCTCCTTATCGCTTAAGTCGATCCGAAGAGGATGAGGTATCTAAGCAACTCAAGGACTATTTACAAATGGGTTATATACGTTATAGTAAATCTCCATGGGGTGCACCAGTTCTCTCGGTTAAAAAGAAAGAGGGCACATGGCGTATGTGTATTAATTACCGACGCTTGAATAAAGTGACGATCAAGAATTCGTATCCATTGCCCCAGGCTGACGATCTAATTGACCGTCTCCAGGGAGCTCGGTATTTTACGAAACTTGATCTCCGTACTGGCTACCATCAAATTCGTATAAGTGACGATGATGTTCCTAAAACGAAATTTCGTATGCACTATGACCATTATGAGTTTTTGGTTATGCCTTTTGGTTTTACCAATGCTCCGGCTACATTTCAACAAGAAATGAATGACATTTTCCGAGAACAACTTGGAAAATTTGTCGTTATTTTCTTGGATGATATTTTAGTTTATAGCCGTTGTCGTGAAGAATTTCGGCCAGAGGCGGAAACCGGGGAATATCGGCTACATCGGCGGAGTGCACCATGTGCGCTCACCCTCGTATAATTGTGTGGATAATAGGAGTTAAGTCGGGACGAAGAATCCCATGTAAATCAGGATTTATCCCACATTGTAACGCATCCCTCTCCTTGTTCTATAAAATGAAGGGATGGTCCCTTGTAGAGGGGTTGCCCATTTTGTGTTAGAGGGTATACCGTTAGATTTAGGGTTAGTTCTTCTTCTTCTTCCTCCTCTTCCTCGCGGTGTCGGTTGACTATTGAGGGTTGTTTCTGCTCGGTCTCCTATGCAAGACCCCGCTCTGCATGACGAGCCCGAGAGCTCCCTGGACGGCGGCTTGGTTGTAGACTGTTGTTGTAACCTACCCTAGCTTGGTCTGGCTCGAAGCCGGGGTTGTATTCTTCCCCTTGTAATACTTACATTTGCGTCTGTCTGTGTATATTCGTGTCTCTGTTGGTGTCGGGTGCTTCCCCTTTCCTGCGTTTCCTGTACATAAGGGCGTGAGTCGAGTCGGCGTGCGTATGTGTGTGTGTGAGTCGGTGTCAAGCGCGCACTCCCTCTCTTTCTCTCTCTCGTTCGGTTTCTTCCGGAACGCACCCAAAATCGTCTTCTCGACTTCCCTTCTTCCCTAGTCCGAGACCCCTGTGGTCCCGCCCTTCTACACGCACGCGCGAAACTTCGCGACACCTTTGGTGAACCCAACATGAAGAGTGGCAAAGGAGAATGGAGTCGGAAGACGACGACCTCGCGGAGATGGTGGCCGAGTGGTGTTGGAGTCTGCACGAGTGGTGATGAGGCGAGAAGAAGCGCAACAAGCGGGTGAGCAAGTGGTCGAAAGAGTCAGTCGTTTCAACGGGGACAAAGTCCCATCTTACTTGGAAGCCTACAACGCGGAAATGGAGGAGCGAGACGTGGACGAAGCGTTGAGGCTGGAGTTCTTCTGTCGGGTTGTCGCCGTCCGTATGCACGCGGAAGTGAAGGAGCTTCGAGAAGCTCATAGTTCGTGGGAGGCCTTTGAAGAGGCGCTCCGGCAGGCATATGGAGGACGGTGGAAGAGCCGGGGACGGCACGACTTCGACTAGTGGGTAGCGTCGGCAAAGACCCACCGGGGCGCAACGAAGGCGTTCGGAGAGTTCGAGCGACGGCTTGCTCGGCTCCCGGAGCGGGAACAAGGTTTGGTGGGGGCGGACAAAGTCCTATTGTTCGTTAGGTCAATCGACCGAGCGGAACGGGAGGCCATCGGGATTGAGCTCGAAGACGATGAGGGAGCGAATGGGCTTACGGAGGACTGGTCGAAGGTCGGAAAGGTGTGCCAACGGCTGGACAATGAGCGGGCCGAGAAGGCTAAGAGGAAGGCACGCGACGGCATGCCATCACAACGGGAAGAGGCAAAACGGCAAAGAGAGGCGGCAAGGGTCAACGTTGGGGCCAGGATTGCGGAGGCGTACGCAACTCTCGAGGCGATGCTCGAGGAAGAGGAAAGATCGAGGCCGCAAGCCGAGACTGAGGAGACGGTCCTGCCCCACGCGATGACGGAAGATCGGTACGACGGTACGACGGGAGAGGGTGCGGAACAAAATGCCCTCTCGACTTGCGGAAATAGAACGGCCAAGGACGAGGCCGAGATACCGATCGCGGGATCGGAACGTTGGAACCAGAGGTGTCGGGCGTGTTAGCCCGAAACCCCGGTCATTGGAGAAGCAAGCCCAAACGGGGCTTGCGGGATCAGTAAGGAGACGGCCGCCGACCACGAAGAGCCGGTGGCTACGCACAAGGGCGTAAAACGGACGAGCGATTCCTTGCGTCTTCCCACGCTTGCTCCCGAGACGACAACAGTTGGGCCCGAGTGCCCACGTGAGCCCCAAGAGGAGGAAGGCGGCCGCAAGAGACCAAGAATCACCGGCGAGACGATACGGGGAAGGAGCGGACGAAAGCCCTCGAACCCGATTCCGGAGAACTCGGCGTTCGGGCCCTTAAGCCCAAGTGAGACCGAGGAGATGGATGACGGTATCGAGGAGTCCTGGCACAATGCCAGCGAAGATGGATGGGAGATGGCCCGCGAAAAGGTCGACGAAGAGACCAAGGGACGACCCGACCGGGGACCGAACCGCACGATGCTCCGATACGGGTGGAGCGTAATCCGGTCGTGGATTGTTCAATCAGGGCCGGATTCGGCATGAAGGTACCGATACAAGAGAGGGTGCGGGACGAGCCGCCCTCTTTTACATGGGGAGAAAGACCGATCGGGCGAAGGTCGGGAATTGGAAGGAAGGTGATCAAAGGTTCGGAACGAGTCTGGCAAGGTCGGCATCGGAGCCGAAACTCCGGACATTGGAGAATCAAGCTCAGGCGGGCTTGATTGATCACAGAGCGGATGCTATCCAACGACACCACTAAAAGGGGTGGTAGCCCAGAATAGTCTCCGAAAGACGTTGAGAAATTGGAAGGAAGGTGATCAAAGGTTCGGAACGAGTCTGGCAAGGTCGGCATCGGAGCCGAAACTCCGGACATTGGAGAATCAAGCTCAGGCGGGCTTGATTGATCACAGAGCGGATGCTATCCAACGACACCACTAAGGGGTGGTAGCCCAGAATAGTCTCCGAAAGACGTTGAGAAATTAGTTACGCCACATCTTATCCTGAGACTTCGGCTGTTCGGCCGACGGGGCAACGTAAGACCGAAAGAGATGGAAGATTGAGGAGGGAATGCAGCAAGGAGAGCGACGACGAGTTACGGAGAAGACGGGGGGATCAAGAGGAGAACGAAGACCGGTCCCATAAGATCCTCACACCAATACGGTTGTCGGCCCGAGTGCCGACGTGAGTCCTATAGGAGAGATCGGTGGCGACAGGAGAACGGGACCCGACAATTCGGAGAATGACGAACGGACCCGGGCGAAGCGGACTCCCGGATAACCATTCCAGGAGGGAGGAAGAGAGCAGGCCTACGAAGAGGCCGGGAACACGTTACGTCGGTACCACAGGAGAGGGTGTGGAGCAAGCCACCCTCTCAACTTACAGAAGAAGGAAGACCCGGGATAAGGGTCAAGGATACGAGGAGCCCCAGGAGGATCCTTCACACCGGGTCTAGAAACTTCAGCAGTCGGCAGCGCGATCGGCGTAAGACCAAGATACTGACGATGGCGGCGGGGGGGGACGAAGGCAAAGAACTGAGGGCGGGCAAACCAAGGTCCCACGAAGATCCTCACACCGACCCGACGGTCGGCCCGAGAGCCGGCGTGAGTCCTATAGGAAAGGACGGTGGCGGCAGGTGAACGTGTTCGGACGACGGAAAGTGGAGAAGGAAGGTATCAGGCTGGCAAAGTGGCTACGAACCGAATCGGACCGACCGGCAAGGTCACGAGCATAAGGAAGTCCGGTCCTACGGGATCCCCACACCGAACCAAGGACTTCGGCAGTTCGGCCAACGTGGCAACATGAGACCGAGAGAGAAGGTTGGTGGCGGCGGGAAACGGGACCCGGCAGCACGAAGGCAGGAACCGGCTACGCGGAAGACACGAGGAGAGTCGCGAAGGACTCCAGCAAAAGATACCCGAATTACGGCAAGCAGAGAAACGGAGTCAGGTCCTATGGGACCCTCACACCGATCCGGAGACTCCGGCAGTTTGGCCAACGTGGCTACGTGAGACCTAGGGAGAAGGACGGTGGTGGCAGGGAACAGGACCCGTCGACACAAGATAGCAGATCGGGAGTCGGTAAGACGGGGCTGGACGAAGTGCGAAACCCTTACCGGCCGGTTACAGTTTCGGAAGAAGCCGGTAGGGGCAAACACGAGGAGGTGTGTCGGGCTGAAAAGGGACAGCTGGGGCGGAACAAAAGTCTCGCAAGTGGCCGTCGCGGGCCGGATCGAAGCGTGACTACGGGGCGGTGCCGAACAAAGGAAGCGGAAGACGGCACAAGGGAGGTGCCGGGAACGAGGTGACAGGTGCATAGTGGATTGCATAGGGCCGGAGTCAGGGGATGACAAGAGAGGCCGGAGGAGGATCCTCCACACTCGCTTTGTAGAACTCGGTTGCTCCGTCGAAGTAGCGAAGACTGACACGGCAAGCCCGGGGGTGACAAGCTGGTGGGGGCGAGGGGACGACGGCAAGCGGAAGACTCGGGACCTGTTGCAGCAGCACGAAAACGGGAAGGGCCAAGCGGGCTACTACGGGGTGTTCCTAGGATGTGGAGGACACCGGTATGCGAATGAGCGGCGATGCACGATCTGGCTGGGAAAGGGGCTAACAAGGCGTGCAATGAGCCGGAGTACGACACAACCAGTGCCAAACAACGGATGAGGGTATGCGGCACACGGAGGTGCCAGAGTGGAAAGGCGGGCGCAAAGATGGGTTGCGCGGTTCGGAGGAAGCGCGTAGAAGGCCAAAGAAGGATCCTCCACACCGTTCCAGAGACCATGGCGGTTTGAGCCGACGTGGCGACGTAAGACCATGGAGAAGGAAGGTGGCGGCCGGAAGACGAAGGCAACACGAAACAACATGGGACGGCAATCAGGACGACACGAATGGTCGACCGAGGCCAAGCGGGCCACTATGGGCGTTCCTCAAGTGGAGGACATCGGGCATACAGCGGGAAGCGGGGCGTGCATACGGCCGAACAAGGGCCAACGGAAGTACGTGTACTACGGAGATCGCGGCGAAGGACCCATGGATGGGTTGAACGAGCCTACGGGGAGGTAAGCACGAAGGAAGAACTGAAGCCGACGGTTCAAACCGACAGCGAGCTTGGATGCGGACTACGGAAGACTGGTTTCTCACCGGCCGAAATCTCTCACCCTTCACCGGATTTGGCACGTACCGATGGACGTGCGGTTTGGTGGGGGCGGATGTCGTGAAGAATTTCGGCCAGAGGCGGAAACCGGGGAATATCGGCTACATCGGCGGAGTGCACCATGTGCGCTCACCCTCGTATAATTGTGTGGATAATAGGCGTTAAGTCGGGACGAAGACTCCCATGTAAATCAGGATTTATCCCACATTGTAACGCATCCCTCTCCTTGTTCTATAAAAGGAAGGGATGGTCCCTTGTAGAGGGGTTGCCCATTTTGTGTTAGAGGGTATATCGTTAGATTTAGGGTTAGTTCTTCTTCTTCTTCCTCTTCCTCGCGGTGTCGGTTGACTATTGAGGGTTGTTTCTGCTCGGTCTCCTATGCAAGACCCCGCTCTGCATGACGAGCCCGAGAGCTCCCCGGATGACGGCTTGGCTGTAGATTGTTGTTGTAACCTACCCTAGCTTGGTCCGGCTCGAAGCCGGGGTTGTATTCTTCCCCTTGTAATACTTACATTTGCGTCTGTCTGTGTATATTCGTGTCTCTGTTGGTGTCGGGTGCTTCCCCTTTCCTGCGTTTCCTGTACATAAGGACGTGAGTCGGGTCGGCATGCGTATGTGTGTGTGTGAGTCGGTGTCAAGCGCGCGCTCCCTCTCTTTCTCCCTCTCTTTCTCCCTCTCTTTCGGTTGCTTCCGGAACACGCCCGAAATCGTCTTCTCGGCTTCCCTTCTTCCCTAGTCTGAGACCCCCGTGGTCCCACCCTTCTACACGCACACGCGAAACTTCACGACACCGTACATTACAAGAATATGCTAAACATGTCTGCTTTGTTTTACAAACATTGCGTGACAAATAGTTTTATGTGAAGATCTCAAAATGTGAGTTCTTCAAGAAATCAATTACTTATCTTTGACATTTCATAACCGAACGAGGAGTTGAAATTGATCCTTCTCGCATTGAGAAAATCAAGCTTTGGCCCACTCTTCGAAATATTCGAGAAGTTCGATCATTCATTGGTTTTGTCGGGTTTGTGTGAAAATCCCTTCGTAATTATTCCCAATTGCCAACGTTGTTTACTGATCTTCTAAAAGGTTAAACACGTAAGTCTACAAAACCTTTTGTGTGGAATGCTGCACTAGACCTCGCCTTTAAGGAACTCAAGGACCTGGGGTGCAAGGCTCCTTCACTTCTTTTACCTGATCCTTCAAAACCTTTTGAGGTTGAAACCGATGCAAGCGATTATGTTATAGGTGCTATCTTATATCAAGATGGTAAACCAATAGCATTCGAGAGTAAGAAACTTGATTCTGCTCAATGTCGATATACCGTTCAAGAAAGGAATTATTTGCAGTTATACATGCGCTCAAAACATGATGCCATTATCTTTATGGAAATCGCTTTGTGGTAACTACGAATCACGAGTCCTTAAAATATTTTTGTGACCAACAAGACCTGAAAGGTCGTAAGGCACAATGGGCTGATCTCATCCAGGACTTTGATTTTTCCATACGATATCGTAAAGGTTCCATGAACATTGTCACTGATGCACTAAGTCGCATCCGTGAAGTTAACATGCTTAGCTTCACTGAAATAACATCAAATCTTTATGATCACCTTCGATGAAAGTATCCTGATGACAGTTATTTTGCAAAATACTGGGCAAGAGTTGAGTCTAGAACAGACACCACTACATCCTCGAAGGAATACTTCCACATTGCTAACAATCTGCTCTATCGTAATGGGAAGGTTTGTGCTCCAGATTTACCCAAGGTCAAAAAGAGGATTCTTTTTGAATGCCATGATGCACCCTCAGTAGGGCACCCTAGAATACATTGCACACTCATTCTCATCTCCACTAAATTCTATTGGCCTAAGATGCGTCCTGACATACATAGCTATGTGACTAAATGTCACCAATGTCACGTTAACAAAGCTGAGCGACTTAAAGCCGCAAGACTTTTACATCCCTTGGACATTCCCAATAATAAGTGGGAAAGTATATCCATGGATTTTATTGTTAGCCTTCCTCGCACCCAAAAAGGCCATGATGCCATCTAGGTTGTGGTTGATAGACTAACTAAAATGGCCAGATTTATTGCTACTAAAACCACGATAACAGCTCCTGAATTGGCTTACCAATTCGTTGACAAGTTATTTTGTTTTTATGGGTTACCAATGGATATCGTGAGTGATCGAGATCCAAAGTTTACTAGTGACTTCTGGATGCAAGTCTTCAAGAAGTTAGAAACTACATTGAGCATGAGCTCCATGGATCGTCCTCAATCCGATGGATAGACAGAATGAGTAAATCAAATTATTGAGGACATGCTTCGAGCATACGTTGGCGCAAAACCAACAAAATGGGAACGTTATCTCCGAATTTTGGAGTTTGCTTATAACAGCTCCAAGCATACGTCGACGGGATATAGTCCTTTTATGTTGATGTATGGTTTTCAGCCACGAGCCCCGATTGATGTTAATATACATCATGATGAGTTGCGAAGTATGCAAAACTTTCTTCGGGATATGCAAGATATGTTGCATATTGCATGAGATAATATAAAAACGGCTCAAGATAGAGCGTGTTTTTATGCCGATCATCATAGGCAACCTCGTGTTTTCAACCCTGGACAGAAGGTATTTTTACATGTACCTCACAATTCTAAGACATTGTCTAAGGGTAAGTGCGCTAAGTTAGCCCCACGGTTTTGTGGACCTTTTACAGTCATCAAACACGTTGGGTCATCAGCCTACCGTCTCGTTCTTCCCGATGGTGTTGAAATTCATCCAGTTTTTCATGTGAGTCGTCTAAAAGAACTTCTAGGTTCTAGCGACAATACAATTACAACCGAAACTCTGGTTACTACTGAAGAATTGTCTTCTAAACCACATGTATCAGAAAGAATTGTCGATGTTAAAACAAAAAAATTGCGTACTAAAGAAATCCGAGTATTTAAAATAAAATGGATGGATAAATCAATAAAAGATGCCACATGGGAACGCGAAAATACTCTCAGAACTAACTTCCCTAACTTTCCATTGCAAGAGTGTAATGTTTTAAAGAGGGGAGTATGTTATAGGCATGACCATATAATATCCCGTGGTGAGAATTTACCGTAGTATTCTATACACGTGGATAAGTGTGAGGGTTAAACGAGAGTGTAAAGAAGGGGAGGATTACTTTTAATCCTCGGGATTGAGGCAACCCATTAGGCCAAGTGTGAACTTGCCTGGGGGCCTTGGGTATCGCTATAAATAAGAGGCCTAGCTACCCTCATTGGATCATCTTTTGACTACATTGAGACTCTGTTCTTGTGGTGGGTCAACTCTTGTAGCGAGCGCGCCAACACCAGGTACGACTCGACACCATGACGGTGGTATGGGACGCCGATCGAGGCTCGAGTCTGTCTCGATCCCTTCGCTCGGGGGTGGTCGGGTGGATCGACACACTTCTTTCTCTCTCTCCTTTCTATCTAGATCTATCTTTTATCCTTATTTTATGCTTAAATTAGTTCATGTCTCTAATAATTGAGTCATTGCATATCAAGTGATGTGTATGGTTGAGGTAGGAATTGAAGCAATCAGTGTCATGTTGGGATTTTTGTAAAAACAATGTCCATTTTCGTTTTTCTCAACCATTGTGTTGACAACATTGCATGGCCATTTACAATGCAATATTGGGATTTAAATAGTGGGGTTTACATCATTGTGATAATAAAAACAAGCCACAATTTCGTTACCAAGTAATTAATTCTTACATTGAAGGAAACATATACACATCCATTTTTCTTTTACAACTCGAGGATTGAAAACGATAACATTGTCTTATAGCAAGTGTTTACATTGTAACTAGAAAAGGTAGTTTTCAATCTATGCCACGTCAAGGTTTCATAAAGAAATAACAGAAATAGGGAATTTGTTTCAATCATGTTTGGATTCACACACACACACACACACACACACACACGGGTAGGAGGAAGTCCAAGAGAAAAATCTGAGGTGAAGCAATGAACATGACAAGTGGGACATTTGTGTTTGTGAGTCACTTGGAATTGAGTTCACTTCATTGGTGGGTGGAAGACAAGACAACCCAACACTCGTTTCTATTTGCAACCAAATCATAACGAGGCTTGGTGAGGAAATCGCGGTCACGGGCGGTGCAAGACACGTTTGAAATGGTGCGTGCGATATGCAACGTTAGACCATTATCCAAAAAAGCATGCACCCAATAACCAACCTGGCTTTGAACACCAACTTTATCATGTCTAACCTAGCTCTCACAAGCCTCTATCACGCCTAACCCATGTACTTACACTTATACCTAAACCCTAAACCCTAAATTCTAAAGAGACAATTTTCTTAAAAACAAATCTAAGATTACCCTAAAATATCAAAAATATTTATCACCAAAACCTTGGTCTAGAATTAAATGTAAAAAAATGTCATCAAATTTTGTCACCAATTGTGCCATCCACAAATAAATTTGAAGGACCGAGCAACCATCTATGCAAGCAAGATAGGAACGTCAAAAAGATTGAATTATTAACAAGCTTTATCTGTCTCCACTTTAGGAATATATAAATAATAGGGTGTGCACTATCTCTAGAATGGGAGTAATCTTGATAGAGAATATGCTTGTTGCAAAGGATAATCAACTAATATAATCTTGTGAATAACTTGTTACCCCATCTAATCCCTCCATTAAATAAGTTATGAGAAGGAAGGTTGACGAGGTTGGAAGAAACTCCATGTCTTGTTACTACATTTCTGTACTAGGGCTCAAGAAATTGTGACCCAACATTGGCTTCAAACAACATATATCCATATGACAAGGTTGGAATGTTATAGTTTAACATCTACCAAGTTGTTCAAAGTAACACGGGAAGATAAGGTGGTTCATTTATGATTTGATATACAACATACCAAATCCAACACATCACAGATTTATCAACATCAATATTTACATTCCTTCTTCAATAACATATTACCGTGACCTTATACAACTTCATATCATCATATACCAAACTCTTCAAACCATAAAATATACCGAACTCTTCAAACCACAAAATATAAATAAGTCCATGTACATTTGTCAACATACAACATACCTATTCCAACATTAGAACAAATTTACAAAATGACTCCTTCATCATGGGCAGTGTGGTTATTACAAGCTTATCGATTACAATGGGTGAAATTACATGATGAAGATTACAAGCCTAAAATGGCAAAATAGTCAACTTTACAAACCTAAGAGCAAAAGTAATAGAATTTACACGCCCAATATTGCGTTGGCAAAATTGTAGATATTACAATGCCGAGTGGTAAAATAGTCAACTTTACAAGCCCAATATGGGATGACAAAAAACAGAATGAGGTTACACGTTGTGAAGGCCCAAAACACAGCGTGTCCTCTTAGAGATTGTAAGTAAGGCGTAGGAGGTTCACGTCATCATGACCGAACCAATCCTCAAATCCTTGTCAAATAAGATTTATAAGAACACACACTCGAGGATGACTATACAAAAACATAAATTATAAGACACTTACGAAGTCTACAGATTTGAGGCCTGTACGAACATGCCACTGCGCAGGTTAGACGTGACATGGGCCGCTTTTTGTAGATAGAGATCAAAAGCGCCTTTCGAAAGCTCCGCTGTGTTGTCGGTGACAACGATTTCCTCACCAGACCACTTTATTATTTGGTAGCAAATAGAAACATTGGTCACCCAAGTATATGTATGTGTATACATACATCATACATGCATGCATACATATATGATATATACATATTGATAATACATAGATATACATATACATATATGCTTTAAAACTTTTTTAAGATGGATAAAAAGAAGACACCCCTACCCTCCCCAATATACTGAACTCAAAACGAAACCCCTCTTCTCTCCGTCTCCGTCTAAGTCTTATTAGAGAAACAAGAACAAATTGCCAGGTACTCTCTCTCTCTCTCTCTCTCTCTCTCTCAGAGTGGTAGATTTCACTGTATCCATGGATCCTACTTTTTCCCCTGAAGAAAGCCATTCACGTGTCCATGCAAGTTATATATGCATAGACAATTGGCAAAGATGCACGTTACTAACGCTTCACGTTTACTTTGTGAAGTTTTTTTGAGCATTTGCATGATTCAATAAACAATCTTCAATGTGGATGCATGCATGAACTGCATGCGTGTTCTATTGAAATGGCGTTAATCAAGGTTTGCCTATTAAGGATTCGAAGAATATTTCAAACGTGAAAGATAAAAAAGATGTAGCTGATGGAAGTGAGCCACACATGCATACTCTATTCAAAGAATTGTTAATCAAGCTTTTTCTCTATAGTAAGGATTTGATCAGGATTCATACCAAATAAATAGCATTGAATTGGCTTCATGCATGTACGCATCTGAGATCTGTCAAAACCATTGTTGTCTTTATGTTAAGCGTTTTTATGCTTTGTAGGATATGTAGTATGTAAGATGATAACAAAGATACTTCAAATGGAATCATGCATGGATGTTCTATTTGAATCATTGTGGTTTCTACAGAAAGGACTAATCTTTCATACAATATGCAATATGAAAGTTGATAATAAAGAACAATGAATCGGATCCATCATTCATATGCTATTGAACATATTCAATGTTTATCTCTATAGTAAGGATTTGCAGCATGTCCTGTATAAAAGGTTATAGTAAAGAACCTTGCAGT
This sequence comes from Azolla caroliniana, assembly GCF_043228905.1. NCBI lineage: Eukaryota > Viridiplantae > Streptophyta > Polypodiopsida > Salviniales > Salviniaceae > Azolla > Azolla caroliniana. The sequence continues at coordinate 10,448,135 of NW_028230448.1, forward strand.
GGCTTCCCTTACATGAATGTTCTGTTGAAAGAGTCAAAGAATTGTCTCTAGAGTAGGAATATAAGCATTGCACATTTTATAACATGTCCGTTATAGAGAGTTGTAATAAAGAACCTTGAGGGGGATTCGATGCATGGATGTTTAATTAATAGAATCAAATATTTGGTTCTAGAGTATGGTAAATTAGGATAGGATAGTAACCTTGAAGTGAATCTATGCATGTGTATATTCGATTGAAAGCATTCAAGGTTATAATGGTATTGGAAGAAGATTGGAAAACCTTTGTGTTAGTGGGGAGGGCACTGACTGGTGGTGGTAAGAGCTTACAATTTCGAACCTTTTGAGCAAAGACTATTAGCTGGGAAAATATGTGAAACACGACACTCAGGAAAAATTCACAACCCTTGCGTCGACTTTTGATGACACTAGTTGCAAGCTTGATTTTCTAGTTTTTTGCAAGGTTATTGGATCCATCTACTGAATAGTAGTAAAGAATGCCTAGTCTTTAAGATCTGCATTCTTAATACTAAAAATAAGGTGTGCATGCAGTAAGCTCAAGTTACATTAATCTTCTCTAAATGATAAAATATTTAGTGACCAAATATGATGCAAATATATCAGTGGTTAACCTAGCAAAGATCATACAATAATAAAATTAATATGAACTTGGCAATATGAATTTCATGAAGTTTTTATGAAGGTATTGGTAAAACTATTCACTTGGTTACCAACATGAAGTTTTCATTATGTACAAATGTTGCGTTGCGTCAGGGTAACACGTTTTAAATCATTTTTCAAATTCCACCGTAAGTTGCAAGTTTGGATTGGGCATGTGAACTATGTAAGCTTCTCAAAATATCATGTGTCTATTTTGATTTTTATAGTCCTTGGATAAACACTTAAATATCTACAATGTGTCTTCTTTTGACTCCCCACATTTCTCTAATAATTTCCTTTAAGCAGTAGACATGCATTCTTGTTTATTTGTTGATGTTTGGAATAATGAGATCCCTTGTCTGAGAGCAGGATGCCACAAGACACATTGCTTGGGGATAATACTAAGTTGCTCTCCACAAAGCAGGTGTGTTCCCTTAGATTTTTTAATTTCTGGGATTGATAGGTTGCAATGATTATGACATATAGTCTTATGGCCCTTGCTTAAGAAATAACTAAAATAGCTTGGTCTAACTACATGGAAACAGAGGATACTTGCTGATATGCTATTCCGACAAGGACAAGAACATTTGTTCACAGAGTGGCCTGCCTTGGGTATAGATGATGACAAAAAAATCAACTTTTTTGCTCAGGTTTCTGAAAATTAGCTTACCATCTCTCAATAATGGGCTCAATTGATTCAAATTGATGATTTTTGTCATTTCTATTTCTGTATTTTCTATGAAAAGTTTTCTAATATTCAAATGTTGCATTACATATGTTTCTTCGAAGATTCATAATGTCCTTATGACTATAGTCTTATATGTATGTATATAGGCATGTGCAATTGATGTTGGTTAGTGATAGAATTAATGTTAATCTGTGGAACCTAAGTTTTTTTCTCTTTGTGCTCAATGTTCACATATGACTTAACTGTCTTAGAAAGGAACCCTGAATTTATTTCTAGAAAACTCATAGTTGGTTTCAGCTTCATCACAATTTATTATAAGTCCCTTGTCTCCTATTACTGGAAAGCACATATCCATTAATATAAGAAGTGATTTCACTTTTGGTTGTAAGCATTTTAATTGTCAATTCCATTAATATATGAAGTAAATCACTTTCGTTAATGAGGATTATAATGCTAGTTCTGTCTCGCACATGCCACATCATGACATCGGAACATCTCTGATGTGATGTATTGGGTGAATGGTGTGTAGTGATAATTTTCTAGAGATTAAATCACTGCACTCATAGCATGTAAAGTTTTTACGAGGCTCATTGGATGGACTGCATTTTGATTACTATTCTTGTAGCATCAGACTAATTTGATTGTTTTCTGGCTATATTACTATTGAAGCATTTTGGCACCATCATAATAGCAGCTGTTAGAAAGTGATGTACATCCCTTTATTTTGCCAACCCAAACATGGCCTTGAGGTGGGGTGATTGTCATTGACTTTGTCAGATCTATAGTTTTGACCATCTTTGTTTGAGCTGCCTCTCTTGTTCCCTCGCCCCCACATGGAACTTCACACTGAAACCCAAGCTTCTCCTCATGAATGAAACCTCTCCACTTTCTACTTTTGAGCCTTCAGGTTTTGTTAGTAACCCCAACTTTGGTTGTCAACACTTTACTTTGTAGCACACAGGTGACTGTCTTGTCACCGTGATCATACTACCTATGGAATCCTGAAATCTTCTCCATCTTGTACATGGAATTGGACAAATCTTAGTTGATGGGCTGACACTGCTTAACACACTGAATTATGACTATCTTGTAATTGTGATCATGCTACTTGAGGAATCCTGGAATCTTCTCCATCTCGTAGCTGTCATTGGACAGATCTCAATTGGTTGCATATGTTTATGGGTAGCTTTGTGAGATTGGTGACAACTAGCCTCAATCTTGAACCCTTGAAAACAAGTGGTTGGAGTGTGTCAAAATTTGCGGGAAAGGAATGAATGGCACAACCATTCCAATAGTTTGAAAGACAGTTTGGTTGGCTTGCGGCACTTGACAAGACCATATTTGAGTCACGGAAAGTCCTCTTCCTTAAGGAGGTGAATGCCAGAGACAGATGCAACCTATGTTTGTCAATGTACTATTTAAAAAAGAGAGAGAGGGAGATATAACTTCATTACATTGGTGTGGTCTGTGAGAGCACAACCAATTCGAGGCAAAACCTTTTTTTGACCCAGATATGAATCTGTCTGGGGGAAGCCAGTCCTATACGAAGTTGTGATAATTAGTTCGATGAATCAGAAGATAAATAGTTTCAATTGTTTGTTTTTTAAACTTCTATGAAGTATGATATCTTCACTCCGCCTCAAAGGTATAGAAAAAATGCTTGTTAGGGATGAAAAACTCATAAATAATCTGTAGTGGAAAATGATCTGTTGAAAGAATCTGACAGTTTCAAGTTTTATGTGCTTATCTTGCAGAAGAAACTTTTTTGTTCAACATCTAGAGTGTTTCCCTTAAGCAAGTATTTTTGTATCTCTTTGGCATGCATCCTAAAGACCATAATGCTTTAGAATCATAAATTTGGATGAAATAGCAGTTGGGTGGCTAGCATGTAGCAGAGAATCTACCCTACATCTACGTGGCAGGGGCATCTTGCTGGGAACAAAGTATTCCTGAAACGAATACATGAATCCAAAAGGTGAATTAGGTGTATTAGGTTTGAGTGATGAATCAATTGATGCTGCCAGAAATTTCGGTACTGCTGTACAGAAGGAGACTCCCAAAATGGCAGAAGATAACAAAACGTTTGCACATTTCCTTTAGTTTCAGGCTTGTTCCAATCCACAATATGTCCCTTCAATCCCTCAATTTTCGTGCTTTTGGAAAATAGAGTTGTAAAACATCCTGAAACTCTTTTTCATAATTCCCAAAAACAAGCAAGCCTTTTTTGCTCCTCATAAGTTCTGATCCATACGAAAGGTATAAAAGGAATTGGAGGCTTTCACACAATTTGCTTCTGACCTTGTGGTTCAGGATGTTTGATGCATGAGATAGACTCTGAATCAGCTGATTTTTGTAACCATTGCAGCTGACTTTGTTCTTCTGCCTTCCCCCCCCCCCCCAGTTCAAGCCTAGATTGTTTTGGCCTTATCATACTGTAAACTTTGAATAAAGTATTGGTTAGGAAAAATGATCTTAACATATCAAGTAATAAAGTACTGTATGCACAATTGAGTATTGAAGAGTATACATTGCTTGTGTTTGGTATTTTTCTTGTGTTCAGATTATTCTGTTTATGAATTGTGGTAAACAGGTTGAAAAGCTTGATCTAAATTACCCTGGAGGACTAGAGACATATATCCAGAATGCTCGAACATTGCTTCTTGCATCCAAATCAGGGAAAAATCCATTTGAAGGCTACACACCTTCAGTATGTTATTCTACATTGCGCTCTTCTAGGAACACCGAAAAATAGAATAATTTCTCCTTTCAGATAATTTTTCGTTATCCAATGATTCAATTATTTAAATATTCTTTTACAACTTGAGAATGACAAATACAAAAAATGCTTCACAAAACAAAAACTGGTTCCCTTACATCATTAGAAAATCCCATATGGATATGTGAATGAAAGAGATTCTCCCAAGATTTATGATCGTTTCCTCTGTAGTTTCCTCTCGTTTGTTGGAACTTTATCTTAGCAAGGTTCCGATTATGTAATATAGGCATACATTTGTAACACTGTGTCTTAGCTGAAACATGCTTATTTATTCATTTCTAGAGAAGTGACATCCTCTCTATGTTTAAGGAGTTTGCATAATCAGAAGGACTTAGCTGTAAAAATATATCAAAGCAATCAATGATTAAGTCTTAACCAACTTTGAATCCACAAGTAATTGTATCGTCGAAAGTAGATTGAGTCTTTTTGACATATTAAAATTTTCATTGCAGTTTTAATGTAGTTCAAACTTGCGTCAATTAGAACTTCCTCATCATAGAGAAGGAGATGGACAATACCATAGGTCTGTTGTAGGTCATAAGAATTAATCACTAAATTAGAAAGGCATATGTGGTTGATTGAAGCGTAAAAAAAGTCGCAAAGAACCGGGGAAACTGCGAAGGGCAAGGAATCAATACACACATTTAAATTCTGTGAATCTAGTGACAACTATATTCATAAACATAAACAACGATACAGAAAACCGTTTCTCCATATTATCACCACAGATCACATTATTTTTCATTTTACGGAAGTATTAAGACCAGAAGCAATTATGACAAACTTAGGATTGATTTCTGCACAGAAGACTTAAATCATAGAAAGGGCATATGTGATTATCTCTTCATTAGAACTATCTTCTACGACTTAACTTCATCAAATCTAGCTAAGCAAGCCCGATACTGCATTTCCTTTTTTTCCTTCCAGGTACCAAATGGGGAAAGGTTGATATTTGGCACCAAAGAATTTGATATATTTGAACAAAGAGGCGTACAAGAGGCATGCAGGTCGGCTTTTGTCTTAGTAGCTGGAGGGCTTGGTGAACGCCTCGGCTACAGTGGTATCAAAGTAACTAATTAATCTTCGTCTATGAAGAAAAACATCCTTTATGCTGCAGATGCATGCCTAATGGATGGGTGCATGAACTTATTTCTACCTATCCTTTGTTCATGACAGATGAATGTGTGCCAATTTCCTTCACACTGCTCTTATAACTTGTCTTGTAGTTAATGGAATTTGAAGACATCGTTTTTAATTTATTGCATTTAGGAACAATAATCCCACTGTATGACTTAGTCTGATTGTTGAGGGTTAATGTTTGTAAATTTATTCGTGATAGAATCAGGAGCTGCTCTTGAAACAGTAATTATGAATAGAAGTAGGGATTCCTAATAGAGAGGGATTAGTAAAGAGCATAGTCAAATTGTCTCAACTTGTCTTAAATCCAGAATTATCCTAAGAAAATTAAGCAAGGGGTTTTAAGTTTTGTGACGACCTTGATATAAAATCCATTACAGCACTGCTGCATGACATTTTCATGAGGTTTCATACAATTTCTTGTTGATATAGTGAGGCTTCTTAATATGATATTACATTGTGCAAATAATGCGTAAAAATCTCGATTGCACTTATTGTTAAAATCAAGACTTTTTCACTGGACTTTTCATGTAGATTGCATTTTAAAATTGCAAATTGCAGATCGCATTACCATCCGAAACTACAACGGGGACATGTTTTCTACAGCTATATATTAAAAGCATCCTGGCTCTTCAAGAAGCAAGTATCATTATTAATGAAGGTTGAATTGTTCCCTCTTCCTTTCCAATCCCTGTAAGTTAATTTTTATGTGGATGAAAAGGCCTAGTGCATGATTTCAGAAAGATTGAAAGAAAAAGGATGTATTAATGTATTTCAATTGACCGAAATCTAACAGTATTATGTGCAGGTATATTGCTAAGTAAAATATTGTGTAACAGAAATGTGTATAAAAATAATTAGCGTCCAGGCTTATGTATCTCAATACAATTGGCAATGAAACATAGCTATCTTTTAAAAGGGAGAGACTTTGGAACACTAGATTGTAAAAAATGGCCCATGATATTGAATGAACACATGTTGAACATGAAATTCTAGCATTTACAAAGAAATGTCAACTGGGATTTGAAGGCAGTGACTGTTTACCCTAAATCCAAGATTATGGTGAGTCTGTGTATGGATGATGCAAACCCAACAGAAACAAATAAGCCATAAATGCGTTAAGGAAAATTTCTGCTTAGCAAGACAGAAAGAAAGAAGAAAGATATATTAACGTTTTTTAAGAGGCCAAAATGGCCAATAAGACCAAACAAGAGATTACATCTTAAGTGTTGTCTCGTCTTTGAGGACAACAAACCAACAAATCAAAATAAAATAAATATCACTCTGTAAATATAAAAGTAAATAAGATAAAAAGAGACGAGGGAAACTGATTTTTGGCACATCTGAGATTCTAACGTTAGATGTATTGTAACTTTTGTCTTCGAAAGATGTCTAGCATAGGTCGATCCAAAAGGGAAAGCTCTCTGAAGTGAGGGAAGTACCTGCGATGGCGGGAGATAATGGCTTTTATTTGTTGATGACAAGGGTGTTGAGGTCGTGGTCCATGGGGCCGGGGCCTACATGCACGACAAATTGCAATTTGCTATTGCCCGATCAATTGTAATCCCTTTGTTATGTCCTGGTTGGGAGCCCATTTGTGTATCCCGTGATTGACTTGTAGCATTAGTAGGAGTAATGGGGCTAAAGAAAGTTGTGATTGTTCTTTGTGGATGAGCTTGTGTGGATGTATTCTTCAACAACTTTTCCCGATGTCTCTTGAGCTCTAGCAAGAAAAGTCCTAGGCACCGTTGGTCCTCATATTCCATTACCTTGCGTAGCGAGCCAAAGCCTTGTTTAAAGAGGCAATGGTATGTCCCTCTGATTTCATAAAAGACACTAGAGTGACAAATGTAGTGTTCTTCAGATTCCACTCCTTGATGACACAAATTCTTTCTTCTAGAGGTATTCGTGTATATCTGCTTACCTCAATCTGTAACTGATGTGATGAAGTTCACAACTGCCCTATCACACTGTGCAGCGCATAGGATAGATGTATGTCCATATAAGGTGGCCTGATAATGAATCCATCCTCCAATGTGTCTTATAGTGGGCCATCTTTGTACCAAGTGATATTTTGGGGCTGTTTCATGTTATCTTGTTTTCCAAGTTAGTAATATCAGTTCAGATCACTCTATTCTTTTCCACTTGGTCATATTTAGATGGGGACAGTCCAAGCTATATTGGAACGTGGGTAGGGCATCTATACTCATGCCATGTGACTCGAACCATTGCTGCATTTCAGCATACCAACAATGAATGTCTCCATTTTTAGCCAGTTGTCTTGACGACATAAGTGCCAACCTTGGGTACCTTTGTTTAGGGAGCTCCCAAAGACGTTGGATAAATGTTGCTGATCGGAACAATGCCTTGGTGATTATAGGTGCTGCTCCCATCTCTGCCCGGATTATATCGTGGGGCACTGATGCTTTGCTCCTTATCATGCGGGAAATCATTGACACTAAAGGTCTCACTAAGTCTTTCCAATGATTTGCCTTGTTAAGACTCGGTCCCCATGTTTCTACTCCATAGAGAAGAGTTGGTGTGACAAGTGTATCAAATAACCATAGCTTAGTTCGTGGCTCTTGGAACTGCAAATGTGCACATCGTCTCTCAAGAGCACCAAGGGCTGCATATCCACGAGAAAGTCGGGCACAAGAAGCCTCCTGTAACGAGAACCTAGGCCCTGTAAATGTTACTCCTAGGTATGTGTAGGAGCGTGTGTATTGCACCTTTTCTTCTCCCAAGAAGAATTCTGGTTTTGATCTTGTTACCCATGCTTGAGTGGTGTTAAACACCATCACTTTAGTTTTATCCATGTTGATTACAAACCTTTGTCCGTACAAAATAGTTTTAAGGCATTGAGATGTCTTTGTAGTCCCTCCGGAGAGTCAGAAATCATCACAATAACATCAGCATATAGTAATATTTGTATAGCTATACTTGCTAGGCGTGCTCCCGAACCCCCAGATCGCTCTATGTAATGTGATACCTCATCTATATAGAGACCGAAGAGAGTGGGTGATAGTGGGCATCCTTGCTTCCCTCCGATTGTGCTAGCCACCGCCTCTGACAAACCCTTGGAAGACCGCACTTTTCTTGACACGGATTCATAGAGTGCATAGATTCCCCATTGCATATCTGTAGGAACATCAAGGGTTTCTAGCTGCTGCATAAGCCGAGCACGTGGCAGTGTCAAAGGCTTTTTGGAAATCCACAAAGCAGCAATAAATCCTCTTATTATGGGCTCTACCCTCCTCAATAAGGGCCCGGAGGGTCAATATGTGATCCAAAGTTGTGAACCCCTTCCAAAAGCCTGCCTGTTCAACTGAACAACAGCCATTCTGCTATGCCCATATACCCAATTCTGATTCTAGAATCGAGCCATATAGTTTAGCCAAGTAATGGCCAATCATGATTGTCCTATGGTTGCTTGGCATCATGGGTCTCCACTCTTGAGGATTGGCACAATGGTATGCTGAGTCCATCTAGTAGGGAAACCTTCACACGTGGTTCTATTAAAGATGTGTGCTAGCAATGGGAGCAAGGTATCACAGCCATAGATAAAGCGCTCACCCACCAATCCATCATGATCCTGGGCCTTCCCAAATTGTAGCCGATCAATGGCATTTCTTACATTTTGTGGAGTAAAAAAGGTTGATTCATGTGGGCGTGAGCCATGTGGGTGGGGAAGAGGAGGTTGCCCCGGGATATCAAGGTAATGGACACAAGGTAAGCATACCACAAACTCATCCATTCATACCAACTTTTATCTCCCAAGGAGCACATTGCAAAAGTTTGGCCAAACAGAGACCAGAAATAAGCAGTTGATTTTAAAGTAGAAGACCAGGATGTAGAAGGTCTGAGAGTGAATGAATGAAATCATCAATGACATCAAGAAGATCCAGGTCTTCTCTCTGTAAAGAAGTTGCATCTTGTACCCTTTCTTCCATGAACATAACAAAAAGAACAGCTATAGAAAGGAAGAAAATAAAATGAAGAATTGGAAGTTTCTTTTACTTTGAGGTTATGTGTAGGTAAAGAAGAAAAAAAGCCCAATATACTTGGAACTTTTGAGGGAGAAATTAGAGTTTCACATGGAGATAAAATCGACACTGATCTGGAGGAGAAATGTTCAAGTTTCAAACAGTCAGCACAAGTATTCATACAAAATGTGTACATTGTATTTTTTATGTATGGTTGTATGTGTTTCACACATGATCTTACTGTGTACTTTAATAGTAGTGGGAAACCAACCTTGCAGTTCTATTGTTTTATCATATAGAGGATCTGCTGTCATAGAGAACGTGGGTTATTTTCTTTCTTGGCAAGGAAGGACTGCAAAATCAATTATGTTTTTCCATTTCAATACAAACGTCAATATTCTGTAAACTCTTGTATAATTTTTACTGGAAACTCAAAGGTTGGCACACTATTAAATTTCGTAAGTTTCATCACTCGATAAAAAAACTTATGCAATACTTTTTACAGGAATGTCAGGCTGCCGTATTCCGTTAGTTATAATGACATCTGATGATACTCACCTTAGAACAGAACAACTTCTTGAAGAAAATAACTTCTTTGGAATGTCTCGTGAACAAATTCATCTCTTGAAACAGGTATGAACTTGTATAACCTATATATCTCAATGTAGCCTATCTTACGAAGCATTGTATTCATATTAAATATACCTAAACAAGTCCTATCTTGTTGGATATCTTATTTAGATGTTTGAATGCGGCTGATACCATATTATTTCCTATGACACAGGAAAAGGTAGCGTGCCTAGTAGATAACGATGCACATTTAGCATTGGACCCATTGAATCAGTATAAAATACAGGTAGTTTGCTTTAATACTTTTCTGTCAAATTTGTTTTAATACTTTTCTGCTGAATTTTGAATCCTCAAGCTTAAGGGTGGGGAATCAAGCTTTAAGTTGTTTGCGTTTAAGAGGTTATCTGACGGCTGCAATGGTTGCTAGAGATGCCTCTGCACATTTCCTAAAGCACTTGGTGGATCTCCATCTCTTCTACCTAGATGACAGAATTCGCTATTTATAATAGACCTATTGGCTGACATCAGGTCATGCAGGCCAACTCTTTAGGGTGAAGGATGTATGTTATAGGATGTATATGCTAAATACCGTTTTACTCGAGAGACAGTTGATGTGTATAGTTGTGGGGCACACAATGACACGCTTGATTTGAATCTTTTTGCATCCATAGAGGAAATCACACAAAGGTTGTCAAAGTCATTGCATTATGCCGCCACAAATGCCTTCCACATACCACAGTTGGAAATACACCCATACAAGGTAGAGCCGCCCATAATAGTTGGCATAGATTGACATATTCGCATTTGTGGGGTTTCCCATTCGAATGCATACGAATATGCATACGAATGCATGGTCAAGTATTCGTTTATCCCCCCCCCAAAAAAAGAGAGTCCAAGAACTCCCTCCTTTTTTAGTTTACTAGGATAAAAAAAAGGGACATTAAAAGAGGGACTATAAAAAGGCACATTAAGAGGGACTTGACACTAATAAATTTTTATAATAAATATAAAAGTATTCGTTTTATTTTTAATAAATAAATAAAATACAATAAAGGTTCATTAATTCCTCACTTTTTATTCTCTCAAAGATTATAGATGTTTTTATTTTGACATAAAAAATTGGACTTCACACTAATCATATTTCTATAATAAATATACAAATGTTTGTTTTTAAAAAAAAAAAATTAATTAAAATAAAGGTTCATAAACTTCCCCATTTTTTATTTGACACTATAAAATAGAGTTAATACTAATCATATGTATATAATCTATTAATGAATGATTGCTCTTTTTTTAGTGAATTAAATTTATTTAATTAATATTTTATATATTTTTGTAAAACGAATGGTTTTATAATATTCTTGGGGCCATTTCGTATTCTTGAATATTGAGAATATCACGTATGGAGAATGTGACGAATATCGTGCATGTGTCAATCTATGATAGTTCGTATGATACAAGGAGACACCAATGATTTGTGAGGAAGAAGAAGAGATCATGTCTGGCGATTTGACGCAAAGGTGTACTGGTTTCTAGGACAAAAAAGTAGATGACATTACTGAGCAGCCCTGCCTCCCCTACCCACGTGAATCTACGTTTTTTAGTTCACGGAAGATGAGAAATACCATTGATAGGTTATTTGGAAGGCCCAAGATCATGATGGATTGATAGGTGACCATTTTATCTATGTTTGCACACATCTTTAAAAGAGCTATATGCGAAGGCTTCCGTCCCTACTTGCAGGACGGAACATACCATTGTACTGATTTTCAAGTGTGGAGATCCTATGGTATCTAGCAATTATTGGACTATCATGATTGACCATTTCTCAGTTTAACTACCGAGTTTGATCCCAGATCCAGAATTGAGTGTATGGGTAAAGTAAAATGGTTATTACTGAGCTGGACAGGCAGGTTTTTGAAAGGGATTCACAATTTTTGATCACATATTGAACCTCTGAGCCCTTGGAGCTAGGGGCCCATACCAGGGGAATTTATTGTTGTTTTTTGGATTTCTAGAAAGTCTTTAACATTGTACAGTATGTTCACCTCATGCAGTGATTAGAAGCCTTTGGAGTCCCAAACGATATGGAATGGGGAATCTATGCACTACATAAATCAGTGTCAGGAAAGTGTGTAATTCTATTGAGTTGATAGAGGTCATGGCTAGTACGATTGCCATTCTTTTGGTCTTTATATAGATGAGATATCTTTACATAGGTAAAATGGGCAATTCAGGAGCATGCTTAGCAGGGTTAGCTATATTGATATTACTATATGCTGATGTCAGTATATTGATCTCTGACTCTCTAGAGGAATTACAAAGATATCTAAGTGCATTAAAATCATTTTGTATAGACAAAGGTTTTATGGTCAATCTTGATGGTGTTTAACATGACTCAAGCATGGACAATGAGATCAGAACTAGAGTTCTTCTTGGGAGAGGAAAAGGTGGCATACACACAATCCTATATGTACTAGGACTAACATTCACAGGGACTTGGCTCTCATATGACTGGCGGTTGTGCTCAAAATTCTCTTGGATATGCAGTCCTTGGTGTCCTTGAAAGAATATGTGCTAATATACAGTTCTGAGAACCACAAATGAAATTGTGGTGGTTTGATACCCTTGTAATATATGATCTTCTCTTTGTAATAGAATATTAGGAACTGAGCCTTCATAGCAACATAACTGAACAGATTCAGAGAGATCTTTAGTCTTGATGACTTCCTGCATGATATAATTTGGGCAGAGATGGGAGAAACTCCAATAGTTTGAACGCACTACCCCCATCTCAATTTGGCTTTGATAGTCCACAGCTGAACTTGACCAAAGTGGAAAGAAGAGAGTTATCCAAATAGTTTTCTTTAAATCAAATAATGAAAGAACGTAAATCAGCCACATGAGATCTCTTGGTACGAAGATTGCCCACTATAAGGTACTCTTTAACATGTCTCAGGATGGATCTATCATCATACCTTGGATGCACACCTATCTCATGTGTTCTGCAATGTGATGGCGCAGCGCAGCCCCTTTTCATTGTAGTTAAAAATTTCGATAGGCAGATATGCACACAAAACAATGGAAGAACAAATATCTTGAAACAAGGCTTTGGCTCACTACATGAGTTCATGGAATATGAAGAACGACAATGCTTGGGAGTGTTCTTGCTAGAACTTCAGAGATATAAAGAGAAGTTGTTGAATGACAACAATACAACCACATTTCATCAACAAAGAACCATCATGAATTTCTTTAGCGTCATTACTCATGACACAAGTCCATCATGGGTGACACAAGTGGAGTCGTGCCCAAGACACTTGAAAGGAGTTACATTAGATTGGGCAATAGCAATGTTTCATGTGCATAAGATACAACCATCTACCCACTGTCATAACTCTTGTAACTGATAAATAAAGGCCATCATCACCTGGCACTGAAGGTGCTTTTGCTTCAGTGATATCTTCATATTGGAGGCCCATGTTGGAGATTTTTCGAAGGTAGAAGTTCTAGTGTATCTAACTTTGCTATTAACAGAAATATGTAGATGTTACTACCATTGTTTTATTGTTTCTTTGCTGAAAACAGAAATCTATTCTAGTATTGGCACATAGCTTTTGACAACATTTTTGCATACACAGATGTATATCTACACTCTGGTGTTATTTTATATGAATATATTTCTAAATTTTTGTTTCAATAGACAAAGCCTCATGGCCATGGAGATGTGCATGCTTTGCTTCATCGCAGTGGGCTTCTTGCCACATGGTAAGCTGAGTATGTAAGTGAGATGGACTTCTTTCTATGTGGTAAGTATTGAGTATATGTGGATATTTTGTTTGTGAAAAATGATACATTTTCCTCCTTGCAGGAGAGAGCAAAACTTATCTTGGGTCCTTTTCTTCCAAGACACGAATGGGCTTCTCTTTAAGGTGCACAATCATTTATAATAAACACATGCATGGGCACATGCTATAATATATATAATATATCTGTGTGAGGCACTCATGAACGAAATGACAATAAAGACGATTAATTCATTTATGGTAGAAAAAATGAAGTATCTGGATTTAGAGACCGTCATTTTAGTATTTGTTCTCATTTAAATGTCCGAAACCCTGTCCATGTGAGGAATTACCTTCATTTCATAAGGCATCCATCTGTTAGAGGTTTAAAAGCTTTCTACGATGCCAAAAATCAGTTGTAAGAGTTGATAGGAACTGTAGTTACTGTGCTATATTAGAATGCATCCATAGAGACTATTGGGAGTATATATTGGGTAATTTTGTCTGGATATTCATTGTGTATGCATGTTGGTAGTTGAATGATAAGTTGTATATCTTATTAAACTGAAATACATGCTACTATCAATTCAATTGTTGTATGGCGGTGTAGATTCCTTATCAAGATTGTGGTTTTCTTTGTTTTGTTTTGGGCTGTAATCAGGCTATACCTGCCTCCCTTGGTGTCAGTGCTATAAGGGACTTAGATGTGAATTCTTTAGCAGTTCCTCGTAAGGCAAAGGAAGCTATTGGTGGAATTAGCCGGCTCACACATGAAAATGGTATGCAATATTTCATTGCTTACATTTAAATGAACAATATTTTATAACCACATATGGATTTACTATGGTTTTTGTATTTTCCACTATTCCTAGATTGTAGATATTGGATTTGCTTCTAGTTCTTTTCTAAATGGTCAATTTTAAAGAGTTTCATTTTTATTTTAACTCTCAGGCAGCTGTTTCTGCCTTAATATAGTATCCAGAAATACAGGTTGAATTGTTTCATAGTGCCCTGATACACTTCAGTCAGCTTTTTCAGAGATATAAAAGTATTTCAGCCATTTTGAACTTTATAATGCTCTGTATTGATGCTACTGTTTTCTGGAGGTCAATGAAAGCTGTGCATGTGTTTTCCAGTAGCAATGTTGAAATTTATTTATGTTCAAGAATAGAAGTTGGCAAATTTTGGAATAGATTTGAGAACTGAGCCCAAGACATGCGTGGAGAATAGTTTATTCCTCAACTAATTTACAGGGCAATTCTGTTGGAGGGTGGCAGCTCCAGACCTGCACTCTCTTTCATATTTATTATCTCTGTACTACATTCTCTCTTTTCTCAGATTCTTCTCTCTCTAGAATCTGCAACTCTTTAAATGGCTTCTCTCTCTAGAATCTGCAATGCTTTAAATACCTTTTCCAAGATATTCCCTTTTATTCCTAGTTTTTTGTACCTGTTTGGTAGTACAAGAGTCACTTAACTACCAAACAGCCATTTCACCCACATTCCCCAATTTTGTATAAATAGGCTATACCAGCCTCTTTTGTATAGTTTTCATTTTCTTTTTTGCTACTTAAAACAAGCTCTATTCCTTGGCTGTGTCTCTACTCTTTGCAACCATTTTTTCTACTGCTGTCTAACAGCCTTCTCACAGCTTGGCTGTGCCTATTTTGTTTTAAGTCTTCCGCTGCTGCTATTAACAACTTTTCTCACATGGTATCAGAGCAGTGAGGTCTCCATATCCTCAGCCTGATTTTTTTTGCCAAAGAGCACACAGACCTATCTTCTTTTATCCCTCCCTCCCAACCCTACAGAGGAGGCTCTTCTGTTTTCTTTTCCCCTTATCTGAGCCTCACCTAGCATCTAGGGAGAAGTAGAAAGACCCTGAGTATCTACTTACAACTGCTGTAAATTGTCCAACTGTAGCTCAAGAGGAGGATATCCATGGCCTCACATGCCACCATTGTTTCATCAACCATTCCCCAACTCCCCAAAGAATCCATCTTGGATGGGAACAATTACTTGGATTGGGAGCTACAAATAAAGACCTTGCTACAATACCATCGTTTATGGAATGTAGTCAATGGTAGTGACAAGAAACCACCAGTAACTTCATCCTCTTCAACCAAATCAGTTGCTGGCTCATCTAACGCTGAGATTGAAGCTTGGCTAGATAAGGATTCTCGTGCTCATGCTTTCCTCATGTTTAATATTAAACCGAGCATCGCTCGTCAATTTCAAGATAAAGATGACGAGACAGCCAATGAACTATGGACAACCATCAAAAGGAGGTATCATCGAGCTAATCATGCTCAAATGATAGCTATTGAAAGCCAACTAGCAAATCTCAAGATTCATGACACTCCCAACATCATGGATCAAATAACGGAATTTGTCACTCTCCAAAAGGAACTAGTTTCTTTGGGAAGCAAGTCCACTGAAGTTGAGTTTGTGCATCGTCTAATGATAAAGTTGCCTGAGTCATTCTCAGCCTTTTGTGACACCATTTCTCTTCTTCCCAACACACATGACATGAATACATTTCTTGGTATGCTACAAGATAGGGCAACAAGGAAGAAAAGTGCTCAAACTTCCAATGAGACGCTTCTACATGCGACAAGTAAAGGCAAGTGGAAGCAAAATGGTAACTCCTACAACAAACCCAATCCAAGACCGCCAAACAACCCAGCTTACAAGGAGCTCACTTGTCATTATTGTGGCTACAAAGGTCACATTCAGCCAGATTGTCGGAAAAAGAAAAGGGACAATGCTAAGAACTCTTCTTCTACCAGAAATCAACCTACACCGAAATCCAACTCGGCCCAATCAGCCAAAGAAACAGTTTTCCTTGGCATTGAGGAACATACTTCACATTTGGCTGGACCAACTACTTCAACCATCGATGAGTGGTTAGTAGATAGTGGTGCCACTTCACACATGACCTATGACAAATCCATTTTGCATGATGTGAAGCCTAGCTCTTCCCAAATCTCTATAGGAGATGCCTCAAGCATTGAGGCTTCATGTGTGGGTAATGTGGTTCTTGACAATTCTTCAAGTGAAGAACTTGTCGTTCTTCAAGATGTGCTACATGTGCCTCGCATCTCTACCAACCTACTTTCGGTTTACAAAATCACCAAGCAAGGTTATGGAGTCTACTTTGATAGCTCAGTTTTGGAAGTGATTGACACCAACAGCCTACAAATTGTAGCTAGTGGCACACAAGAAGGGGGTTTATATCGCCTAAAAAGCTCCCATAGCCCCTTGGAAAACTCCAAATCTCATCTTCTTCATCTTCTTCAAGGCTCTCATGCCTTGGTGGCACAAGAAGATCCCACGTTGTGGCATGCTAGGTTTGGTCATCTCAACTATGATTCTCTTCAAAAGCTCTCCTCCTCCCAACTAGTTGAGGGTCTTCCTATTTTCAAATCTCCCTATACCCCATGTGTTGCTTGTCTTCATGGCAAGCAACATCGAGAGCCTTTCCCTCATGAAGCCACTCACCGAGCAACATCTATCTTGGAGTTAGTGCACACGGATCTTTGTGGTCCCATGAAAACCACTACTCTTGGTGGTGCACGCTACTTCATGCTTATAATTGATGACTTCTCCCGCAAGGTTTGGGTTTATTTTCTTGTAGAAAAATCCCAAGCCTTCGCAAAATTTCAAGAATGGGTAGCTCTCGTGGAGAACGAGACATCGAAGAAAGTTCGAAAGATCAGGTCGGACAATGGTGGAGAGTTTATCTCCAAAGCTTTCCACCATTTCTGCTCTCAACGAGGCATTGCTCGCCAATTTTCTACACCCAATACTCCTCAACAAAATGGAGTCGTGGAAAGGAAGAACCGGACAGTCCAAGAGATGGCTCGTACGATGCTATCTCAATCTGATCTTCCTCTCTCGTTTTGGGGTGAAGCTGTCAACACAGCAGTCTACATCATCAACTGCTGCCCAACAAAAGCAGTTGCTAGAATGATGCCTGAAGAAGCATTTACAGGTGTAAAGCCCTCAGTATCTCATTTTAAAGTCTTTGGTTGTGATGCTTATGTTCACATTTCAGATCATAAAAGGACGAAATTTGAGTCCAAAACCAAGAAATGCAAATTTCTTGGTTACAGCACACAATCTAAAGCATACAGGTTATGGGATTTAGAGTCAAAGTCCCTAGTCATATCTAGGGATGTTCATTTTGTGGAGTCTCAGCCGGATGACTCTAGGATTTCACTTGAGTTCATGGTTGAAATCCAAGCTCCTCCGGAATCTCCTATTTTAGACGAAAATGTCTCATCTTCAAGCCCCCCATCTCCTCCTACTCAATCTCTAACTTCGCCAACAATTCAAACCTCTCCCTCAACTCCACTTGTTTCCACTCCCTCTACAAACCAGCTTCCACCACTTCCCAAGTGGCTTCAAGCCACCATTCGTGATTCTCATCTCTCCGATGCTGAACTTCATGAGTATACATCTGGTTCTCGAACACGTAAGTCACAACGGCCTCTTCACTCATGCAACTTTGCCTTATTGTGCATTGTTGTGCAATCAAAAGAACCCACAACAGCAAAAGAGGCCCTTGTTCTTCCAAAGTGGAAAGCAGCAATGGAAGTTGAACTTGATTCCATTGAGCGGAATCATACATGGGAGCTGGTCCCACGGCCTCCACATCGACAAGTCATTGGATTGAAATGGATTTTCAAGACCAAATACCATGCTGATGGTACTTTGGATAAGCACAAGGCACGTTTAATGGCAGAAGGCTACTCACAAGTTGAAGGAGTGGATTATGAGGAAACTTTTGCTCCAACAGCATGGTACACATCTATCTCATGTGCGCTTGCACTTGCTGCTCACAACAAATGGGCCATTTTTCAAATGGATGTCAAGTCAACCTTCCTTAACGGTGACTGAAAGAGGAGGTTTATGTTGAACAGCCTCCAGGTTTCGAGATTTTAGAGCAGAAAAACATGGTCTACAGGTTACACAAAGCCTTGTATGGCTTAAAGCAAGCTCCCAAAGCTTGGCATGACAAAATTGATAGCTTCTTTCTCTCTCTTGGGTTTCAGAACTGTTATGTTGACAACAATCTCTCTCTCTCTCTCTATATATATATATATATATCTATCTATCTATCTATCTATATATATATATATATATTTCCCGCTTCCAAGGCATGCCATTAATCAGCTCCTCGGTCGACTCAATGTTTGATGGCCGTTCTGGAGCTGAGAGGAGGTGTTGGAGGGTGGCAGCTCCAGACCTGCACTCTCTTTCATATTTATTATCTTTGTACTACATTCTCTCTTTTCTCAGATTCTTCTCTCTCTAGAATCTGCAACTCTTTAAATGGCTTCTCTCTCTAGAATCTGCAATGCTTTAAATACCTTTTCCAAGATATTCCCTTTTATTCCTAGTTTTTTGTACTTGTTTGGTAGTACAAGAGTCACTTAACTACCAAACAGCCATTTCACCCACATTCCCCAATTTTGTATAAGTAGGCTATACCAGCCTCTTTTGTATAGTTTTCATTTTCTTTTTTGCTACTTAAAACAAGCTCTATTCCTTGGCTGTGTCTCTACTCTTTGCAACCATTTTTTCTACTGCTGTCTAACAGCCTTCTCACAGCTTGGCTGTGCCTATTTTGTTTTAAGTCTTCCGCTGCTGCTATTAACAACTTTTCTCACAAATTCTGCTGAATTTTGTACAGTTAATTAATATATGGTCCTTTTCTTCTAAGACAATTGCAACAAAAACGGAGAAACACCATGGAACTAGGTATTTGGAGGCAGGAATTAATAAAACAATAGAATAGGCTATAGATTGAGATATGCCAAAAATTGAGGTGCGAAATTGTGCATAACAACAGCATGAGATGCAAGGGGAGTAAGCAAATGTGGATGTGTTTTACCACTACAGACTGTTATTTGGAAAATGGAGCAGACAGAGTTTTGCCATCGCATGAACTGTGTGAGTTTTTGGAAACCAGAGAGCAATTCCTCCAACTGTGAACTTCAACTGTAGGAAACCGATTCCTGGTGCTATTAATGGGGATTTTTTAGATACCAGCTTTTGGCTTTATCTTTTGATATTTATATATTATATATACTACATATGTGGACGTCACGATTTCTGTTTGATGTTTCCAGTACTTGCGGTGCCTAAATTAAATTCTATCATCCCTAAATTAATTGATATCACGAAGGGTTGGGCTTCATAATGTATAGTCGTTACTTAAGTATCTTGTGCGGGGCTATTGTGGTAGGACTTATGAAGACTTGAGTGGTTTTTTAGTTCTTAGGTAGACTTAGAGCTCAAGTCAGAAAATCTACTTGGCAGCAAGCACTTTAAGTTTTTGTTCCTCTTCTCTTCAATCTTATTAGTGGGATACGTTATCTTCAGTTATGGAGAACTGACAAGTTGATGTAAAGTTATGGCTTTTAGTGATCTATGTCAGCAATTTTCGTGTTTATATCTGCATAACTTGATTAGTACCCCATCAATATGAATCATGTCATTAAGGAATTCTATGTTTTTCAAAAAGTATGTGGCCTTCCATTTACTGGAATGTAAAATACTGAATGTGTTGCCTCACAATTTACACCCTGTTCATTTTAAAGGTAAAGAAATGGTTATCAACGTAGAATATAACCAATTGGATCCTTTACTTCGAGCGACTGGCCATGCTGATGGAGATGTGAATGACGAAAGTGGATATTCCCCTTATCCAGGGAACATCAATCAGGTTAGTCATGTCATATTGACAATTAATATAAGCAGCAAGAGGAACAGATCGCTGATATTGTTTACTTGTAGTTGATAATAAAACTTGGACCATATACTGATGAATTATCAGAGACCAATGGACTAATTCAAGAATTTGTAAATCCCAAGTAAGCCTTATCATGTTGTATTGACTTCATTTGTACATGTGAGTTATTGTGGCAAAAGATAACTTTATGTACCTCATATTTCACATTTTGGTTTTCATCTATATCATTGATCTAATCCTGAACCCATTTCTTTGAGAAAGAATGGTCATATCAGTAGAAATGAAGTATTTCATTACAGAATCGGTACTTGATGCTTGTCACCACCTAAATAAATGCGAATGCGAGTTTTAAAACGGTTATCCAGGTACAAGGATGCAAATAAAACAGCATTTAAGTCTTCGACAAGACTTGAATGTATGATGCAAGACTATCCTCGCAGTTTGGATGGCTCATCGAAGGTTGGATTCACTGTAAGTAATATTTCACTCTCCCATTACATTGTTTTGCATGTAATGTGTAAGAAATCTATAATTGCAGTCCCCCTTATTAATATAAAAATGTATTTGCGAGAATTGTGAAATATTTGTGAGGAGACTCATGATGTACCATGATACAATCACAAAGACCTGTTGTGAGTCGTTTTGTGGAAGCTTTGTTGGTGACTCTATGTTGCTACATTATTCTCGAGGACCTTATGTTGCTCAAGATAATGCACGGTTTGGGCAAGAAACAGGAGGGTGGATTTCAAAGTCTGGTTTCTGTGGAAAGAGACGGAATGGTTGACAGTTTTTTCTACCATTTTAAATAATTAACTGGTTTTTGATACTTAAGCATTGCTGTATCTTTGATTTGATCCATTACATTGAACCTATGATGTAACCCTTGTTTGAAAGAGTCCATTAAATTGATCCATTACGTGGAATCTATTATGTATACCCTTGTTTGAAAGAGCCCATGGATAAGAGTATACGGTGAGAATGCATATAAAGTGAGTTTAAAACCCATCTTTGCCTCGATGAAGTTTATCCAGACTTATAACATCTGATGATGCCATGCAAACAGTGAGTTGCTAAAAATATAGTTATGTATGCACCGTACCCTTGAATAAATGTCGTGTGTTTCTAGGTTCTCATTTTCATCAATGACATATTTGTAAACTACAATTGAGCTCTGCAAAAGAGAAGTAACTCTCAAACAAGGGAAAATAATGCAATTGAAAAATAAGAAACAGGAGGGTTGATAATGTTGGGTTAAAGATGATTACCTCCACCATTTATCGCCTTCAAATGGTCTCCAAACGTTTCCAGAGATGGAAAATTGTGGGTAATACCATCATGTGATATGTTTGGACATTTTTTAAAAGGCTGGGAATTCCTAGGTGTATGTTATAGCCATTGAGGAGTGTTAATGCTGTGTCAGATGGCATGCATATTTTATCTGCATTAGTTTATGGTTTGAAGAATCAATGATTATGCATCAATTTTGATAATATTCTCTGTAGGTCATGGATACTTGGCTTGCATATGCACCAGTGAAAAACAACCCAGAAGATGCTGCAAAGGTAAATTATCTTGTTCTTGCAAAAGTTTCCGTAGCTAAATTGACCCCAAGTCTCAAGTATCAACATACTTTGTTTGGTGAATAAACAGGTGCCAAAGGGTAACCCTCCCCACAGTGCAACATCAGGAGAAATGGCCATCTACAAGGCCAATTCTCGTATACTTCAGCATGTATGTATACAATCATTAAATTTAGATTCAGCTTTCGGAATTTTGAAAATCTATTGCTTCATATGCAGTCTACAAAAGCTACATACTTTTTATTTTGTTCCATGCAGGCAGGTGTGAAGATTGAAGCACCAAAGATTGAAACCTTCAATGGACAAGAAGTGGAAGTATGGCCACGGATTGTGTGGAATCCAGAATGGGGTCTAACATTTGCAGATGTTAAGCTGAAGTTTAGTGGTGTCTCTTCTGTCTCTCAATGCTCGACTCTTGTTATCGAGGGGAAACATATCCTGTTTGACAATGTTAATTTAGATGGAGCTCTGATTGTTAGGGCTCTCGAACATGCAGAGGTATACCTTGCTTTTTCTGCATGGAATTTTGATTTTTTTTCTGGAGATACCTTGGTTCTTTTGGAAATATTTAATACTTAAATGATCTGTTATCAGGTTAAAATCTCTCATACGGATATACACAACTCTGGGTGGAGATTAGAACCTATTCTTTGTGAAAATGGAGATTTACCGGAGGAGATCAGAATCCGTGGATTTGCTATACATAAAGTGGATGAAAGACTGGTGGATATTACTCAACCTGGTGTTGTATGCATCTCTTCATGAGCAGTATAGAAAACCAATAATGGTATTGTCCTATTTCATGGATATATATTACTCAACCAAGTGGTAGAAAATGACCCAGGATATTATTGACGTTTATTCTTGAATAAATTTGAAGCTATAATAAAAGAATATCAATAATTTAAAAAACTCCACATACGGCAAATATTTTGAATGTGTTAAAGAGTTGCAGATAAATACATGAGATCAAAAGCAAACAAGTGGTAGTAGCAATTAACAATGCAATATATATGTATAATGAGGAAATTAGCACACCACATCTTTTTACCGTCATCAAGGTTTTAAGTAGTGACTTGCATTGATTTCAGTGCGTATTTTGATGTAAACATTGTATTAGTGGGAAAATTGATTATTATTGTAATGTTGGTTCATTTCAAACAAGTAATATTAGAGATATACTTATTACACTCCTAGAAGGGTTTTTTTGTTCCTATATATAGTGCTTATTACACTACTAGGATATTTTTTTAGTTCCTACATATATATAGCCCCTTCTTGATGACAATTACCTCACCACCCTTGCCATCATAGATAAAGGCCATTATCTCCTACCATCGCAAGTGTTTCCCTTGCTATTAGAGACCTCTCCATTTTGGGTCGACCCATGCTAGAGATATTTTGAAAACAAAAGTTATAATATATCTAACTTGAGAATATTACATGTCTCGAAAACTAGATTCTTTAGTATCTTTTATCTTATTTACTTTTATATTTACTTAGTAATTTTATTTTGTCATCATAGATAAAGGCTATTATCTCTTGCCATCGCAAGCGTTTCCCTCGCTATTGGAGACCTCTCCATTTTGGATCGACCCATGCTAGAGATATTTTGAAAACAAAAGTTATAATATATCTAACTTGAGAATATTACGTTTCGAAAACTAGATTCTTTAGTATCTTTTATCTTATTTACTTTTATATTTACTTAGTAATTTAATTTAATTTAATTTTGATTTGTTCTCAAAGATGAGACAACACTAACGATGTAATCTCTTTTGGCCTCTCAAAAGACATTAATATATCTTTGTTTCTTTTTAGCCATAACTTGGTCATGCGAGGTTTGATTTTGACAAGCTATGTCTTGAATGAAAGCTGACAATGATATCTATGATATCATGTAGGAAGATAAGTTTTGTAATTAAGTACAACAATATAGATTTCAAAATCTCATATAGTTTGATCTTTCGATGGCAAATGTTTGCAAGGTGGCCACAAAGTTTGGCATTGTGATTGATATTGGGCCACAATCGAAAAGTCTATTCTTATGGTACTAGAATGTTTTTTGCAAGTGGTGTATCCTTACTGTCTAGTGCTAATGGTTTTATATGTAGAGAACACAATAGAAATAGTGTGATTGACTATGTGTTATATTTTGAAGGTATTTTGAATTGTATACACAAATTCTCATTTGGTGAATGAAATTATGTGATTGATTATGAGTTACTTATCAAAGGTATTGCGAATCACATACATAAGTTTTTACTTGGCGAATGGACATTGAAATATGATCATAGGACTTATATTTTACCTTGACGTATGAAAAGGTTTGAGTGTGAAAAGCTCATTGAAGTTATCAAATAGCCATATTTGAGCATATACTTTAAGCAAGTACCGATGTATTATAATATAGTTGAAGATATGTTACAAATGACAACGAAATAACATAGTATAACTCTAATGGGAAGCTATCAAGAAATTTATTTTCTCATGCACAGATAAATGTTTTTTAGCCAAGCACATGCCTTGGAAAAGGCATAAAGAATTCTTGTTCCAAGAAAAAAATGGTTTAATAAGGAATTTATGAAGCTTGAAAGTGCCTTATAAATTTAAGGATAAGAAATTATCAAAAGTATTGTATGAGTAAAATAGACTTATTCAAAGAAAGAGAAGAATATATAGAGTTAACAATTTTTTGAGTCCAAGAGAGAGTACAATTAATGTGTTCAATTTTGGAGAAAGGTAAAGAGGAAATGTGTTGAAAGTTATGGTGACTTTTATGGACTTGTTTATGCATTGTAAAAACTTATATGCGCAATCAAATGTCGAGACGTTGGTGTAATATGTTTTTTTAAATTCACATTTGCCTCCCTTCTCTACAGTTGAAGATGTACACATAGGGCTTAAGAAATTGGCTTCTTGGTTATTCAATGCATAACGAATGTGTATCACTTCTATGTACCTCCCGGAATGTATATATAGATTGATGGAGTTATGCCTCCTGTCGATGTCATTAGCCTTGAGTTTAGACTGACGTTGTCGTGAAGTTTCGCGCGCGTGTGTTACTTGGGCGGGACCACGGGGGTCTTGAACTAGGGAGCACAAAGGGATAGAGAAGACACGATGTTTGCTTTACGACAAGACTACTTCTTGGGCAAGGGCTCGTTGCCCTTTTTGTGGGGCCGATGGCTTTCGTTGATCACGACTCATCGAGTTTTCGAGATCACCGCATGAGCCAAGTGATCAAATGGGTACAAGCAAAGATGAGCACGCAAAATGAATGCACAAGGGGACGAGAACACAAACACAAATGCCCGTATGTCTTTATGAGGAGGAGAGGTGCATGGGTACACCCGAACGCTTCCTCGTCACAAGACGTCGAACATACAAGGAAAAGGATGAGAATACAAACACGAACGCTCGTATGTCTTTATGAGGAGGAGAGGTGCATGGGCATGCCCGAATGCTCCCTTGTCACAAGACACCGAATGTACAAGGAAGACACAAAACACACACACAAATGCTCGTACGCCTTTATGAGGAGGAGAGGTGCATGGGCACGCTCGAAACGCTCCCTCGTCACAATACGGCCGAATGTACTACAAGGAAGACACATAACATACACACAAATGCTCGTACGCCTTTATGAGGAGGAGAGGTGCATGGGCACGCCCGAAATGCCCCCTTGTCACAAGATGGCTGAACGTACAAGGAGACGAGAATTAAAGAAAGAAAACACGAATGACATTGGCTAAAGAAGTAGATATGTAAGTTTGATTGCAATGTAAGAGTGCCCTTTATTAAATAGGGTTTGATTACAATGTGACAACTTCTAGTTAACCACAAGATCAACAAAACATAAATACTAAATGCCCTTAGAGACAAGAGCAAATCTGAACACCGAGCATGAACACGAAGAAGACGAGCACATGAGCACCACAGAAATGCCAACCCCAACGAACCACGACCACCCGAACGGCGAGCACACGGGCTCGCAACGACAAACGGGGGCGAAGCAACGCCTAACCAACGAGGCTCAGGCTCACGAGCACCGTAAACGAGCACTTCAAGTGCCAACACGAAGAAGATGAGCACGTGGCGATGAGGGGATGAAGGGGTATGAGATGAAGAAAAATGGTGATGATGAAGGTGAAGAGCGCCGAAAGAAAAATGACGATAGTCTTCTCCTCAAAATGTCCTCCTAAATGAGCCCCACTCGACCTCCTTTTATAGAAAAAAAAAGGAAGGGGGGTCGCCACATTCGTCTTCAATGCAAAAGGAAAAAAATTCCTTAAATCACGTTGCATTGTAAGACTAGATTGCCTTTGTGTGCACACACATTGCACATGCACATTTTGACCCCCCGTTTTGCCGGTTTTTCCCACACTCGAGCACGCCACATCACAACAACGTATACCCTTTTGATGGCGAATCGGGTGAAAGTGGTTGTCGAGCACCTTCGAGCTACTAGCTTGCTTAACATTTAGTACCTATTAGTACTTGATCTCTCTCTCTCTCTCTCTCCCCCTCTCTCTCTCCCCCTTGCTTTACTCTCTCTAATACAGTCCTGTTAACCAAAGAAGCTATATTATTGTTAACACCACTTTTTAATACAAAGAGGTTTAGCACCATACAAAAGGAGGAGATAAGGGTTCAGAATACTTAGCTCTTAACCCTAATCTCTCTTAACTGTAATGAACGATGGAGATAAAAGAGGAGATCTTAATGTATTAATAGAAAAGGAGAAACCCTAAGAATCAAGAAGGGAAGTCATCAAAAGGTGGCTTTTATAGCTTTTTATGATGCAAGCGTCTCCCTTTCACACTAGGTTGCCCATTGGTCTACATTGTTTCCTCTTTGGTTTGTTCTATCCCCCTTTTTCCTAAAGGTGGTTGAGCTCTGTGTCTCTTGTTGGGGCCACAATCTCCATAACTGGTGTGCCGAGTGTTAGATACTTAACGTCCCCCCCAACCTAATGAGTGCACACTCCTAGGTGCATTGCACACTGTGTGTATCATGGGCGAAGATGGTGGATTTGAAGGAAGCGGGTCAGCGGAGAGATGGGAGGAGTTGGTGTGGCTAGGGTTGGGGGTGTTGGATGGTGATGGGGAGAGTTGGATATCTTGCATAGGGTCCGTGGTTGTGGAGAACTGCTTGAAGGTGGTGCCTGCGTGTGAAGCATGGTTTCAAAATCTTGTTGGTAGAATGCAGGGAGGATATTGACATGAGTCCACATACCAACGAGTTGTCGCCTAGTTGGTTCTTTATTTAAGTCGAACGCTACTCCCCATGATGGATGGTTATGTTGTTGGGACTCATGTGTGTCGAGCGAAGGTGTTGGGGGAAATAGACAAAAGTGACTACAGAGGGGGGGAGGGTAGAGTTGAAGGCAACCCGAAGTCAAAGGGAACACAGAGTTGAAGGGAGAATAGAGTTGACGAGAGGGCAAAATCGAAAGCTCCTCTCTCTAGGACCGTTGAAGGTTTGTGTGGCGTCAAAATTATTTGAAAAATGGCAGGAAAGGTGGTGTTTGGTTTACTAGGGAATTAGGGAAACTGTATGGTTGGTGGCCTAACCACCATGCGATTAAGGGGTAGAAAAGAAAAGAAAAACAAGAAAAAGGGGTGGGAAAAATTTTAAAGAAAAAATGCTACTTGTTCTTAATATCTTCCCATGTTAAGTAGGTTGCCTCGCGAGCTTACGTAAAGCTCACCAATTGCTTCAAACGACGGTCATATCCCTAGTAGTGGGGCCAAATAATTGTGGCGTGTTTGTGTACCTCACCAAACATATCTATAGATCGATGGGGTTATGCCTTCTTTTGATGTCGTTGGCCTTGAGGCCGGACCAACGTATACCCTTTTACACCATATAAGAGGAGATTAAGGTTCGGCCTACTTAACTTTTAACCCTAATCTTTCTTAACTCTAATGAAGGATTAAGGAGATTGAAGAGGAGATCTTAGTGTACTTATAGAAAAGGAGAAACCCTAAGAATCAACAAGGAGCTCAAAGGTCACCCAAAAATGACATTTATAGCTTTTTATAAGGCAAGTGTCTCCCTTGCATACTAAGTTGCCCATTGGCCTAATTGTTTTCTCTTTGAATTGTTTGATCTCCCTTTTTCCTAAAGTTGGTTGAGCTTAGTGTCTCTTGTTGGCGCCACAATCTCCACAACCGGCGTGCAGTGCCGGATAGTTAACAGAATGAAATGCTCAAATGGATATAAAAGGAACCACGTGTATGGATGAATGATATGTTTAATCATGCATTGCGACATGGCATGCATTAGAATTGGGTCAAACCTTTATATAAAGGTGAAGATGTAAATAATATAAAAAAATTATCTGACTATCATAGTAAACTTAGTTATGGCAAAAATATTTGGATGTATGATAGATTCAAAGGTAAAAACACTTGGCTAAAAAAATAGAAAGCAAGCTTATGGACAAGTTGGCTTTTGGAAATGCCATAACAGTAAGGTAAGGTTTATATTGTTGGTTCATAGACCTCAAGAAAGTTTTTGATAGATCATCTTTGGAGGTGCATGGAAGAACTTTAAGTATTTAGTCACTTGAATGTGGTGTGAAACAAGGTCATACACTCGAGGAACAAGTTAGGTAGATGATCTTCGAATAGATCTCACGTGCTAATGGGCGTGTCAGTGACGTACTTTGGGTAGAGCATCCACACCGCAAGTTGGTGGTGGTTTCCGCGATAGCTACCACAAATTTTTTTCTCCAATCGCCAAGGACAATGCATCATCGAAGAATATGCGTTGAGTGGCCACTAACACCTTAAGGGCAAACATAATTTGATGTAATATGTCTACGGGGAGCAATGAACAACTCTGATAACCATGACGTAGAGTTGGCGTAGACCATTAATGCATGAGCCATATGTGGTGGTAAAGTGTGGGTGGGGTTGCTAGTAGGGGTTAGCGGGTCACTCTCAACGGTTGTGAGTGGGCGGGAACCGTTGAGAAGTAGAGGGGGATGTTCCATTGTTGCTTTAGCCGTTCGCTAAATTGCAACGTCCTTTTCGAGTGCTTTATATTTGTTGCGGTAGGATCCTATTGCTATATTAGCACGGTTTGTAGCATCGCCTACCTTTTCATTTAGGATAGCTTGTGCTACTTTAAGCATGTTCACTTCTACCTAGAGAGCTTCAACATGGGCTCTAACTTGAGAGAGTTCTTGTGTTTCGTTAACTTTAGCGAACTCATCCAGAGTGGAGTCTAGTTAGGTTTGTGGCGCCTTACGTGCGTTGATGTGAGTGTGCTCAACTTGGGAGTTCTTAAATGTGAGTTGGACAAATTCCATTGTGTGCAAGGGTCGCTCGCTTCTTCTATTTCTCATTTCCATTTCCATTTCCATTTCCATTGTGTTGGAAGGTATCGTCGTTGAGAGTTAGTTGGAGGGTATACTCGAGGGAAAGTTGGCTGTCCCGCATTTTGAAATTTGTGGCACGACTTAGAGGACTTGGGTGGGGTGAGGTTGGCACATGTTATTACGACGTTTCTTCTTCATGGCACGCGTGCCTCAGCTAACAATTCGTGAATAAGACTAGAGAGACACAAGAGCTCTTCTTGAAGGTCCACCCTACAACGTTGGAGCGTAGGAGTCTTTGTACCTACAACGTTGCTCATGCTCTCTGTCTTGATGGCTACTTCGGTGCTCTTGAATAGCAACAGTATATATATATATATCTTTTAAATCAATCTCGCTAATTGTTCTCCGAGTTTGCAGCCTTGGAGATCGTTGGGGGCTGGCTGGCTGGAGGTGTTGTTGTTGTTGTTGTAATGGGATTGTCCGTTGCTTGGAACTGTAGCCTTTCTTCCGCTTCTGCTGGAACTACTGTTGTTGTTGTTGCCTTGTTTGTACTCCCCTCCCCTCTCTGTCATCACAGAAGACCACCTCCAGCTCAGGTGGCTATAATGGTGGTTGCCTCCATGAGTGGTGCATTGAGGATGTCCGCTGGGTTGAGTCCGGCGTGTGCATTGGCCGAGTTGGTGCTGTGGCCATGAACCCAATGATTCAAGCAAGAGAAAACATGGCCAGCCTAGACCGGTCCATAGAATCGGTCGTCGATTCGGAACGATGGGCTGACTCAATGGAAAGGTAAAGTCGAAATGTTGATAAGAGACATTCCGAAAGTGAGGAAACTAACCGGCTTTGCAAGAGGGATGCTACCAAGTCTCAATGTCGAGGAACTCGAGTTGCAAATGGAAAGCTCGAAGGGCTGCTCAAAGTATATGGCCTGGACGACTCCTTGAGAATATCGAAGAAAGACTTTATGGATTGGATTGAGCTCCTTGGAAAGGGGAGAAAACACCACCATGATACTTCGAAGAGTTTGTGAAGCGTTTCACTTGTCTTTTGATGATTGATAGGACACGAGCAACATGAGCAAGGTCTTATTGTTCCTTAAGGTGGTGGATGCATGAGATAGGGAGAAAGTGGCTCTCCTCCTCGAGAATGAAGATGAACGAGCCCATAACAATTTGGGCCCGCAATAAAAAAGTGTGTAGTTGCTTCGACAAACGAAGACAATTGTACGATGGGGTCTCGTCAGGCAGCCAAGCTCTTATAAGGAGAGAGGCGAGTGTCGTGGAAAACACAACAGCCCCAGAAAGAAATGTGATGGAAGGACTGGTCGGAGGGTCAGCAATCGATGAACTCACGAAGATGGTGGGGGATCTCCAGATATTCGAGAGATGGTGGGTGCTCTGCTCAAGTTCGACGACCCAAGTACGTATCGAGGTGCTTGTGGTGCGATGACTTGGACCACCATAATGTTATACATATATCCCCCATACATGCTAAGTGTGAAAAGGTCAAAACTGGTCTTCCACTTAGTAGTGTGTGGGGAGAGAGTTTGGTGTGTGTGTGAGTAAAACCCCTCCGAGACATAGTGTGTGAGGTAGAGTATACAACCAACGTTTTCTCTGTTTTTCCCCTTTTTTTCGGAAACAGAGTTTTTCTTCACAGAACCAAAATTCTCTCTTAGCTCTCTATTCTTCCGTTTTATAACAGTGGTATCAAAGCTTGGGAGATCACAATAGAGAGCTTGGGAGTTCACAATACAAAGCTTTGGAGATTGTAGTAGAAACGTTGGTGATTGGAACCGCTTGGTTGTAGCATCTACTTGTTGTTGGGCATCTCCAGCATCTTCGACATTGAAGAAAAGAGCCTGCTATTCACAGGTATTTCCCCTGGTTAAACTCTCACGTTTATTCGCCATTTGCGAAACATTTCTGGTGGAAATAAGCTGTGTGGGAGAGACCCCTGCCACATTTGGAAGAGAGAGTTGGGATCAATGTGAATGTATAGCAGAGCAGATGCCTACAGTTTGTGATTTGGGAGATGTATGCTAGTCAGTATCGTTGATATTTTGGAAGTTATATGCTTTCAGTGGTGCGTGTTATACACAAGAGTGCTATAAGTCTTTTTTGACAGTTTGCAACTGATATTTTGGAAGTTGTATGCTTTTAGTGGTTCGTGCTACACACAATATTGGTATCAATTTTTGACAGTTTGCCATAAGCTAGTTAGTTACTAGTTTTTGTTGCCCAATCGTATTTTGTTGCATGATACTCTCGTTCACTCCCATGGAGTCTGAAATGTTGGATGCATCTAATAACACTTCTATTGGTTAAAATAGTTCAAGTAAGAACTATTCATTTTTGGGAAAGGATCATATTGAGATCCGAAAATTTGATGGATCTAATTTTGCTTTGTGGAAGAATCAGATGCGTGATGTATATTGGTTCAAAGAAGGCAAACGAGGCCTCTAGGAGACAAAGCGAAGAAGCCAGATGACATGGATGATGATGATTGGGAGGAACTTGGTGCCTTGACCATGTCCACTATAAGACTGCACTTGGTGGATAGTGTCTGCTTTATTGTTTTAGACTGTAAAAACTCCGAAGAACTTTGGAAAAAGTTATGTAATACCTATGAGAAGGAAACTGCAGCTAACAAGGTGTATTTGATGAGAAGGCTATATGAACTTCGTATGAAGGATACAAATAGTGTTGGATCTCATTTAAATCAGTTTGATGCATTATGGTTGCAGTTGCAAGCTCAGAAAATGACCATGGATGATGAGCGGAAAACTGTATTTTTGCTATGCACATTGCCTAGCTCATGGGACACATTTTGCACCGCTATTAGCGCTAGTGTACCAAACAGGAAATTGGTCTATAATGACATAAGTGGAGCACTATTGGGCACGAAGAAATACGTAGGAAATCTATGGTTTCCTCACAAGTTGGAGAGGCATATAATGTTCGAGATTTTGGTTATGGCAAGAACCAACAACATGGTAGAAGCCATACCAGAAATAGTAATGGAAATCATGATAAGAGTAGAAGTAAGTCTAGGAAGAGACCTGTGGAATGCTATTATTGCCACAAGAAGGGTCATATCAAGAAAGACTGTTATGCCTTGAAGAACAAAGAAAAGGAAAAGGGTAAAACTCATGGTGATGGGCATGTTAAATAGTTGACTGGTTCATCACCTTTGGTGAAGATAGAGGAAATAAATGTCGCATGTGATGATGGTGTTGACATCTTGGTCATGGATGATGATGCTACCTATGCTGAGGCTAATATTGCCCATGCGCTTGCCCATACATGGTTGTTGGACTTTGGTGCTTCATTTTATGTGACTCCACATAAAGAGTGGTTCACACGATACGAAGCTAAACCACTTGGTACAGTACGACTTGGAGATTCACATCAATGTGATGTGATTGGCATTGGAGAGGTCATGGTACAGTTTTCTGATGGCTCTCAGTTTACTGTACAAAATGTACGCCATTTGCCTGAGCTAACTCGTAGCTTAATGTCTATTGGACAACTTGATAACATTGGTTTTAAAGTGATATTTGCTTCCCAATCCTTTCGTATTACGAAAGGAAATATTGTTATTGCCAAAGGGAACAAAGTTGGTTCACTTTATCCTTTAGTTGTCCATCAAAAAGAGCATCTTTTGACAGTCACAGAACAACCTATGACTTGTATTTGGCATGGCCGTTTAGGCCACATGTCTCATACTAGAATGGAAACTTTATCACGTTTTGGCTATTTACCCGTGCTATCATTTTCTAATTTTTTAGTTTGTGAGCATTGTCAATATGGTAAACAAACGAGAAGTGTATATCAAATTTGTTTTGATTCTTCTACTCAACCCTTGGATCTAGTTCATATAGATGTATGTGGCCCTATGCTTACTAGATCATTGGGTGGAGCTTTGTATTTTGTTACATTTATCGATGATGGTACAAGAAAGGTGTGGGTGTAACCCATACAGGGAAAGGGTGATGTATACCCCATATTTAGAAAATGGCTTGCCTCGGTTGAGATTGAAAAAGGTATAAAGTTTAAGGCTTTATGTTTTGATAATAGAGGTGAGTATACCTCTCATGGGTTCAGAGATTTTTGGGAGTCTAGAGGCATACATAGAGAGTTTACTACCCCTTACACTCCGGTACAAAATGGTGTGGTAGAAAGGATGAATAGAACCATCCAGGAACGAGTTGTTTCTATGTTGCATCATGCAAATCTGCCGCAAGGTTTTGGGCTGAAGCAGTTCAAACTGCAGTCCATGTGATAAATCTATCACCTAGTACTGCCAAAGGCTTGAAAGTGACGCAAGAGTTGTGGATAGGAAAAATCCCAAACTATGATCAGCTTAGGGTATTTCGACGTGAAGCGTATGTTCACGTTCCAAAACAGTTAAGGCAAAAACTAGATTTTAAGAGCAGAAAATGTATTTTCCTTGGTTATGGCGTAGATGGTCAATTTGGATATCGTTTGTGGGATCCTGAAACGCGCACTATAGTCAGAAGTAGTGATGTCATTTTCAATGAAAAGATTATGCATAAGCAGCCAATTAAGAAAGTGGAAGTGAGGAAAGTGGCGTTTCAGGATGTTACACCCTCTATTAGTGTGCAAAAGAATAATTCCACACTTATGCTGAACAATCCTACAAATGTTCACCCAT
The DNA here is from genome assembly GCF_043228905.1 of Azolla caroliniana. Taxonomy (NCBI): domain Eukaryota; kingdom Viridiplantae; phylum Streptophyta; class Polypodiopsida; order Salviniales; family Salviniaceae; genus Azolla; species Azolla caroliniana. The sequence continues at coordinate 10,482,077 of NW_028230448.1, forward strand.
ATGAGGATGTTCAAAATGAGGATGCATGTGTACAACCTGAAAACAATCCGACTCCGGTTTAGCAACCAGTGAGACGATCTACTCGTGTCTTTAGGCCGCCTGCTAAGCTCACGGACTATGTGATGTTAACGAATGCAGGTGAAGCTTCTTGCTATAAAGAAGCTATGCTGGCTAGTGATCATGCTAAGTGGGAGCATGCCATGCAAAGTGAATTGGACAATATTTATAAGAATGGTACTTGGGATTTAATACCTTTGCAAAAGGACAGGAAAGCAATACCATGCAAGTGGGTATACAAGTACAAGTATACGTCTGATAGTGTTTCCCCAAAGTATAAAGCACGCTTGGCAGCCAAAGGTTTCAAGCAAGAACATGGAGTTGATTTTGATGAAACCTTCTCTCTTGTAGTTAAGATGACTACATTACGTATGTTTCTTTCATTGGCTACAAATCAGGATTTGGAATTAGTCCAAATGGATGTGAAGATTGCCTTTTTACATGGGAACCTTGATGAGGATATTTTTATGGAACAACCAGAAGGTCATTAAGTCTCGGGAAAAGAACATTTGGTATGTAAACTCAAGAAGAGTTTGTATGGGCTTAAGCAGTCCCCCAGATTGTGGTACCAAAAGTTTGATGCTTTTATGAGGTGCACTAGAAGCAATGAGGAGCCTTGCCTTTATATGAATTTTTTTTCACATGAGAGTTCCATTATGTTGATACTCTATGTTGATGATATGCTTATCGTTGGTAAATGTGAAAGTGTTTTTAGAATTCAAGTCATTGAACACTAGAAGAATATAAAGTATGGATAATTCACATTTGGAGGCTAAGAACACGAACCAAGACCTTAAGAAGAAGTCAAAAGTAAAAGTAAGATACATAGAGAAAAGTAAAAAGAGAAAAAGCGGGCCATAAAAAACAGTAAAAAAGGAATGTTCATAACTCTTTCGTTTGTAACCCAAATATCCCGTTTAAATATGTGCTAGAAATCTTGTAAAGAGAGCTATCTATATCTTTTTAAATCTCTAAATTTGGAGCTCGGATGAGGGAGATATGACAATTAGAAGGTCATTCGGTCATAGCTAAAAATAGGAGATAAAAAGCTTCTAAAAATAGTGTGAACGAGGAAGAAGAAGAAAATTATAAAAGAGGAAGTGATAGTCTTAGAGAGGATCCTAATAGAGGAGGAGGGATCCTAATAATAGAGGAGGGATCCTAATAGAGGAGGAGGGGTCCTAATAGAGAGGGGGTCCTAATAGAGGAGGAGGAGTCTTGGAAGGAGGGGCCCGAATAGAGGAGGAGGAGTCTTGGGAAGAGGTGTCTTAGTGGAAGAGGAAGGGTCTTAGTAGTGGGTTTGAGTGATTGGAAGTAAGAAGGTCATTGGTTTTTTAGTTCAATGTGGAGTTTATCTCCTTTGTATGGTATTGATAATTGAATATTATAACATTGTTACCCCTTTCTCATCTTCTCTACCTTTTCTCTTAATCTCTTGAGTCTCTCTCTCTCTCTCTCTCTCTCTCTCTCTAATTCATAGTTATCTTGGTATATATAATCTATTATAATTCACAACTCCATCTAATCGGTTTGATCAAGCCCTCATATAACAATGGAGTCGAAGGAGGCGAAGCCATAACACTTCCTATGGCTCAGGTTCCTATAATTCCTCATAATGTGAATCTTCTTAATTTTATTGATGATAGTGATAATGCTTTTGAAGTAGCTCCTGGTGAAAAGGACAAGGGCATCACAAAAGGAGAAAGAAGTTGAAGGAGAATCTAGTGCCTCAAGACAAAAGAAGAAGTCTAAGGAGAATGAGAAAGAGGAGAAATTGAGAAGGAGACACTCGAGAAGGAAGATCAAGATGGAGGATATTCCTATGGGTGAAGGTGTAGAAGCTTTCAATTTGAAGCATGAGTTGATATCAAGTGGACCAAGGATAACATGGAAGAACTTCTCCAATTATCTCCCACATTACGAAAGGAGTGGGGGCAACTTGCAAATATTCGTCAAAGTCGGAAGACTGTGCATTATGTGGGGATCGTGCAAGTAGAAGATCGAAAGGACATACGTTCAACCATCCCGGTCTCCATCAAAGGGTTTCACATCAAAGATGCCTTGGTTGATAGTGGTGCTAGGGTAAGCTTGATTTCTGAATTTTGGGTAAACAAAGTGGGAATTCCTATTAGTAGGTCATCTTCGGCAAGGGTGGCTGTAGTCGATGGTGGAGTGGTTCATTGCACTGGCATAGTGGAGGATGTGGTCATCAAGTGTTTTGGGGTAAGCATTTCAATGTATTTTCATGTAATACCACTAAAAGGACCATCATATTCTTTGGTACTAGGAAGACCATGATGCAAGAACTCAAATTTGTCCAAGATTGGAGCAAAGGTTTGATGACCATAACACCATCAAAAGGAGTGAACATACATTATGATATGTGACAACAACGACTAAGTGAGAAAGAAGAAGATGGAATAACTGAATATGATAGCGGGTCCCCATATGAAAGTGATGAAAGTGAAGATTCCTCATCAGAATGGGAAATGACAACATCGTATGCCGTTTTGAAGGAAGAAGATGATGAAGGAGGTTGAATTACTATGGAGCAGAAAGAGAAGATGGTTTCTAAAGATCTTAAAGGGCAAGAGAGGCAACAATTTATTAATTTGATTTCAGAATTTCCTAATTTTTATTATTAATGATTATGCTCATATTAGGGGTGTAGATGTCATCCAACATCACATAAATTTAAAAGAGGGTACAACTTCAGTTGCACAAAAGTTGCGAAGGCTAGGTCACGTGCAAAAGGAGACCTTATTAAAGGAAGTCAAAGCTTTGTTGTGTGCACAATTCATTTACCTAGTGGAAGATTCTGAATGGGTTTCACCCATTGTGGTGGTACCTAAAAAGAATGGAAAATTGAGGGTTTGTGTTGATTACAAACCTCTAAATGCGGCTGCCAAGACGGATCACTTTCCTCTCCCTTTCCAAGCTGAAACATTAGATGAAATTGCAGGTCATGAAATTTACTTTGTTTGTGATGGCTATTCACGTTATTTTCAAATTCGTATTGCAGAAGAGGATCAAAAGAAGACGACATTCATCACTCCATGGGGATGCTTTGCATATCGACGACATCTCGCATAGACTGTGGTGTTTGTCATTCCAAAATTGTTTGAACTTTTGATGGATCAATAGAGATGCCATTTGAAGAGACTATGTACCCCAAAAATTCCACTTAACATTGGTCGAAACTACACTTCTCCAATTTTGCATAGAGACCATATTCTCGCAACCGCTACAGAACTTGGCGAACGTGTATCTCATGCTCCTCTTGAGTTTTTGAGTATATCAAGATATTATCCAAGTAAACTATGATGAAGATATCGAGGAAGTCTCGAAAAATGTCATTCGCCATATGTTGGAAAACTACTGGTGCATTCGTGAGAGCAAATGGCATCACTGTATACTCAAAATGACCATAGCGAGTGTGGAACGCAATCTTCCATTCATGCATAGGAAGAATTCGAACAAGGTTGTAGGCACCTCAAAGAGCTAACTTTGTGAAATATTTTGCTCTACTGAGGCATTCTAGAAGGCTTGAGATCAATGGTAGAGCATATTGGTTTCGAATAGTCACTTTATTCAAGGCCCGATAATCCATGACCATATGAAGCGCACCACTGATCAATGGTAGGAGATCGTGAATGTTGGATAAAAGCATTTGCCAGGTTCTCATCGATATATTCTCGAAGAACCTCTAACTCTGTGGGCGAAAGGTTATAAATTAGCCCCCATGGAGGCTCTTTTCCAGGCTGCAAATCAATCGGACAATCATATGGTCGATGCTCTAGTAGTCTATTCGCCTTCACCTTATCAAACACATAAGAGTAGTTGGAACCCCAATACTTGTGAGCTAGATGAACCCCCAATTCTTGTGAGCTAGATGAGGGAGTTGCTAAAACCGTGAACACCAACATGTCTTCCTTCCTTCCATCCTCACGTAACTGATGCATAGAGATTGTGAAATCATGTGGGGTCCTAGATCCTTTGTTGGAGTTTCAAGAGACTCGAACTATACCGTGACCTCTTCAATAATTCTTTTTCTCCAATCAATAGTTGTGTTATGTAACTCAAACCAAGGAAGACCAAGAACTAGAGAGTGCTCTCGACTACTAATGATGTTGAATGAGATGACACGAATTGGTTCAGACTACAAAAGCCATTACCTAGGACTACACGAATTGGTTCAGACTCTTCGACTATATCACCTGATGCGATAGGGCAACCATCTATGACTCCTACAACTACTGGGTTCGGGAGCTTATTCAAGAGGATGTTTTGGGTCAATGCAAATTTGCAATCCATGAAACAAGAGTTGGCTCCAGAATTTAGGAGGGGAGAGGCTAGGACTCGATGACATGTAGATGTGCTAAGCTCTACTTGTGCAGAAAAAACTCTACTAACTTGATTTGATGAAATGGAACTACAACTAGGTACTGACTCTACATATCTAGGATGGTCCAACCAAATGGCTCCTATTTTTCCCGAACTTATTCATTTAACACATCCTCTAATTGGCTCAAGACATCAAATCTATTCTCATGGCATGGTCTATAATTAGGCTGGGTTGTCATGTGCACTTGGTAAACTTGACGATTGGGTTTATGTGGAAAATTCACAACTATATGTCCTGGACCACCACAATAGAGGCATAGGCGATGCGCCCGACGTCGTTGTATCTCAACATCTGATAAGGGCCCTCGACGTTGTGTTGACTCTATCTCCATTAGAGTGGGACCATCCCTCTTAACGGGTCTGGGAACTTCTGGTGGTGTTGCGACTATTGAAGCATACGTCTGTTCCAGTTGGCGGCGTAGCATTTGTTGACGTTCAGAATGTCGCTCAAATAGATGATTATCACATCGCACAGCTCGACTAATGGCCTCTGTAAGAGACTTTGGATCTTCGTGGAAAGTAAGAAGAAGATATTTGACATCGTTACGCAAACCCTGGCGGAATTGATCCATTCAGGCTGCTGCCAAGAGACGGAAATCTGCTACGTAGGCCGAAGCGGGATGATATCCTTGTTGAAGTCTTTGAATCTTGTTTATTGCCGTCCGAGTGCTATCGGTGTCTCCAAAACTAGCTTGAAAATCCTTACCGAATGCCTTGAAATCCTCCAACAATGGTGATTTCTTCTCAAGAAGTGGTGCAAACCATGCTAATGTTGTACCGCTTAACAAGGTTCCTACTAATCCCACACAAGCAGCATCAGTTGGGTACCGATTGGGATGTAACTGAATTAGTAAACAGACTTGATTAAGGAAACCTTGAAACTGAGATCTGGTACCATCAAACTTGGCGGGGAGGCTAATCTTTGGTTCCCTTGGGGAGTTTTTAACCCTTGCCGCTTGTTCTCGTAATGTTAATATAGTACTCTCGAGTTGAGGATCCTCATACTGATGAGCTTTCTCGGTACTCACTTGTTGTAGATCCTTGAGTAGCCTTTGATTTTCTTGCTCTAATGCCACAAACTTAGTTGTGAGCATGTTGAGCTCAAAAAGGACACACATATACTGTTGCTTGCTGACGGACTCCATAATTGATGGGGGAAAAGAAAGAAGGAAAAAGAAGAAACCTTGCTAGGGTTATTGGAAATGGAAAAAGAAAGGATTCAGTTCAAACTGTCGTGACTCGTGAGTAGGAGAGAGAGAGAGAGAGAGAGAACACTTGAAATGGAAATGAGATTATATTATGAGGAAACAAGATTACAAAGAGTAGGCTAAGGGCTAAAGATTGGTGTTGAACCGACTGAGTTGTGATGAATGAATGGTCACTTATTTATAGATCCTTATGGAGTATTCTAGAATGTTCTAGAATATTTTAGATATTTATGATAATAAATATAATCATGAAATATTCAAGGATGTTCTAGAATAATCTAGAATGTTCTAGAATATTCTAAATATCTCGTAATAACTAAAAATATAATTATTATAATTACACATCATATATGTTATAGTGATGGTTAAGGGTTCAACACATAAACTAAGAAGTTGTGGGTTAGCATATCTTCATGATAGTCTCAGGCTGAGTACATATTGAAAGTGCTCAAGAGGTTTAATATGGAGAATGTAAACCCGTTGAGCACTCCATTGCCTACATATGTAAAATTGAGCACATGTGTTTGCCCCACGTCTGATGAGGACAAGGAAGTCACGTCGAAGGTTCCTTATCAATTCGCAGTTGGGAGTCTTATGTATGCCATGGTGGCTACTAGACCAGACATTGCATTTGTAATGGGAGCAGTAGGTCAATTCAGGTCAAATCCTAGTAAGAAACATTGGGATGCAGTCAAGTTGATATTGAGATATCTGAGTGGTAGTAAGGGTAAGTGCCTTTGTTTAGGTAAAGGGGATGCCTCTATCATTGGTTACACAGATTCAGATTATGCCGGATGTGCTGACAGTAGGAAATCTACTTCAAGGTACATCTTTCAGATTATGGGAGGTGTCATTTCTTGGAGATATCTTCTTCAAGAATGTGTTGCATTATCAACTACCGAAGCAGAGTATGTTGCAGCTAGCGAGGCATGTAATGAACAAGTATGGCTTTCTCGACTAGCTTGTGACATGGGTATACCTCAGCATGTACCCAAATTGTTTTGTGATAGTCAAAGTGGCATTGCTTGGCTAAGAATTTGGTATATCATTCGAAGACCAAAGATATTGGAGTGCAATACCATTTCATTCGGGAATGCGTAGCCAATGGTTGCATTGGCCTTGAGAAGGTTGTTTTTCACGAAAATGCCGTAGATGCATTGACCAAGGCCTTACCACAACGTGCGTTGGATCATTGTTGTCACTTGATGGGAGTCACTTAGTGCCTTATGTTACACACTTGTCGTGTACATTGTGTAACATGCCCATCAGGTGGGTGGTATAGGTCTAGTTCTTGTACAACTCAACCTTCCATTATTCGTACTCCTAGTTTAGGCCTTTTAGTGGGAGATTGTTATACATGTATCCCCCATACATGCTAAGTGTGAAAAGGCCAAAATTGGTCTTCCACTTAGTAGTGTGTGGGGAGAGGGTTTGGTGTGTGTGTGAGTAAAACCCCTCCGAGACATAATGTGTGAGGTAGAGTATACAACCAACGTTTTCTCTGTTTTCCCCCTTTTTTTCAGAAACAGAGTTTTTCTTCACAGAACCAAAATTCTCTCTTAGCTCTCTATTATTCCGTTTTATAACACATTAAAGGGAGTGCGAGGACTTTTGGGAGGCCTTACGGAGGAACATCATCTACTTTTTGAACAACAGGTCTACTCGACAGAGAGTAGGTGCCCCTTGGAATTAAACCAAGGCCACGGAGGAATGAAGAGGTTAATGGAAGAGGCTGAAGAGCGGTATGTGCAACTAGTCCACTACTCGGCATCAACCATGATTTTAGTATGGAATGAGCAAAGTGCAAAGAAGAAAAGAGGTTGACTTTTGGTCACCCATCCTTGGAAGCCTCTCTAAGGGGAATCTCCGTAAGGAAGAACCGAACCAACAGGAGAAAAGGGTCCAAGAGGCGACTAGATCGAGAGATTTGGTAGAAGAGAAGATGGGCTTAGTAGAAGCCACCTGTCATAACTATGAAGTTTTGGTCAAAGAAAAGAGTACAAGGAATCATGAGGGAGATATGATACCAGAGGTGCACAAAGAAGGGAGGAGCCAAACCTAACCCTAGCACACAATGAAAAGGGGAAAGAGAAGGGAAATCCCTTGAACTTCAAGTTTTGCTCGGAGATCGAACAAGCAACGAACCTAAAGAAAGTGATGGAGGAAAGGATCCTCAATAATCATGTAGATTTTACTCTGCAAGAGGTCCTCGACATAACAAAAAGAGAGTTCCACAATGCCATCATCGACAATATGAGGAGGAAGTGGCTCTCGACCACGCAAGAAGGGATGAAACCCATGAACATGAATGTTGTGTCAATTGAGGTGCTCGAAGTTGATGAGGACTATGCAAACAATCACTAGATGAGGCCACATTGGGGAAGGGTGTCAATAGAAACCTTTGCAAGGATAGGGGACGTTAAAGAGCCAATGATAGCATTGAGAAACCATGGATCCGAATCAATCTAATGTCTATGAACTTCTACGAGAAAGGAAAGTGGCCGATCGACACGAAACATGACAAGAAGATTAGAGCGGCGACCCGAGCAATGATGAGCTAATGGGGCTTGCCCAAATGCATAGGTGATGGTAGGGGACGTGGAAATTGACCAACGCTTCTTCTCTGAAGATACACCCTCTCATATGGTCATCTTGGGCGAGTCATACATAACGGCGACTTGTATGGAGACGACGGTGCTAGACAATGGGTCGGCATATGCAAGGGTCAAGAAATAAGATGGGAGGAATTCAGTCCAATGCCTTACAATGGGGCCCAACCATGAGTGTAACCGAGACTCCTCAAAAGTAAAAGGTAGGAGGAGTTTTGATGCAGGTTATTAAGACATGAGACCACAATAGCTTAGTGTAATCTTATGTTTGTTATATAAATCTCTAGTTTCAAACCTAATCTCGTTAAATGTTGTTCTACTACGGGAGAGTGAGAATGAAAATGAAAGTAACTCATGTGTTAAAAGTTGCTCTGGCATTGAGTTCCCCTTTCCTTCGAATTGTCGCTTCCCTTGACTCCTCCGAGCTCTTGACTCCCATGAGCCTTTGACTCCTACGAGCCTTCAACTCGCGAGGAGACTTTGACTTCAAGATTTTGACTTCCCAAACATCCACTCCCTCCTAGTCCTTCTTCCTCCCTAGTCCTTCGAGATTTTGGCCATGCTCGAGTAGCACATGCATGCACGATTATGAGACAATGTGTGTACCAAGCAATGGTCGATTTGCCGACGGTCGTTCCCCTTGTCCATGGTGGAATTGGTGGATGTAGTTGTGTTTAGGAATGCGCAACGTGGCACATGTTTTGTTTTTGTTGTCCTCACATTCTCATCAATATTGTATTAGTCTTGGCAATGATTGTATTGTGGAACCATACAAAATTCACAAGAGATTTAGGCTGCACTCGCCACTCATATATGTGTGTATGGAATTCCTGAGCCCAATTCATGGGTTTAGGGTCATATCCCATTTCATGACTTTCCCAGCTACATAGAGAATACTACTATGGAGCCTATATCTCCGATTTGTGCGATTGCGTGGCATTTGTCATGGAGGTTCTTAGGTACTTCGATCAATCATCATCATTCCCATCCTTTGAAATCACTCAAGTTACTTGTGATAATTTCTAGTATCACCTTTGGCTGTTTCTTCTGCTTCTTCTTGGTGAGGGGAGTGTTGTTGGTGGCGAAGTGTAAGGTATTGCGGATGTCAACAACAACGAATTTGAATTTGACTAGGTCGGTATTGTCAAAAGGGTGCATACTTACTTCCGTGGTCCATGGGTCATAGCCTTCCAAGAACCGTTGGAGTAATTTTGTGATGACTCCACTAGGGCTTATACCAAGGAAATATTTAAGCTCAAGTTGAGCTACCATATCGAATATTGTGGGCTCTTGTTATTAGAGTTGTGTGGCTACTTTTGGTAACCGATATTTGCATTCCAAATCGTGGATATTGGTTTTGAAAATTAATGACCCCCCACATCCCATGATCCGGAAAAAACGAATATTCAAGTTTGACAATGTCAGGAGACTGTTGGGCTAAAAGTCCCACTCTAACCACTTGTATCCTAGTGTGAACATGTGCTCACAGTTAGGGCTAAGTTACCCTAACTATATAAGTGAGAGACTAAGCATTGTAAAAAGTGTCAGTTCGGAAGTTAATGCAATACAATATTCTTTTGAGCACATAGTCATTTCTCTTTCTCTACATAATCATCTTGGCTATTTGCGTCTTTTCTTGTTTGTTTGACTAACCAACAGGTCCTCAACTTCATATTCAACAACTGGTATCAGAGCGACTTGTAGTTCGGCAACAACAACAACACAAATTTGAGAAGAGAAGAAAAGGCTGAAGGAAAGGACTAGATCAACAAACCTCACTTCCTACAAAACATGGCTTCAACATCCGGTAGAGGAGTAGAAATCCGAAAGTTCAACAACAAAACATTTGCCCTATGGAAGGAGATGATGGAGGATGTATTGATCTGAAAGTTCAACAATAAAAGAGACATATTTTGTAAAGGGTTTTTTCTTCTCGAAGGAATGAGATTTTCTATTTGGCATTCTTTCTTCTTCCGTACTTGAGGGGGTAGCTCTGTATGGTGTTTTATTCATAACTCTCAATTCTGACATCTGTTCTCGACATTCTATAGCTCTTGGAAAGCTCTTTCTAAGGGTTTTCCAATCTGTGTTTGCACGCTTAATTTCATTACATCAGTGGAACAATACAAGGATTTTCATCTTCACAGGTACAATTGCAAGCTACTCGTGGCTATTGGGATACATTCGTCTCGACTTCCTACTCTTCCCTTCTTCTTATTTTCACTCTCTTAGTTCAGAACCCTAATGGTTCCGCTCAGACACACCAACTTCTTTGATGCGATAACGTAAAATCAAGGCAATATGGCACAACAACAAGCCAACCTCGGTGATAGCAGATGAATGCATCCGCTCCCTGGAAGAAATAGCTAGGTCAACCATCCAAATGCATCTGGCCGAAAACGTCTACTTCAGTATGGCCAAAGAAACATTGACATTTGCCTTGTGGGAGACGCTCCAAGACATTTACGAAAAGAAGTCCTCCTCATTAAAGCTCATATTGATCCGACGACTGTTCAATATGAAGATGAGAGAGACGGATTCGGCGACCTATCACATCAATACCTTCAGTCGAGTGTTGTCCGAACTCCTCTCCCAAGGGATTAACTTCGAAGAAGAAGTGAAAACCCTTACCCTCCTTTTGAGCTTGCCGTCAAGTTAGGAGGTATTCTGCATGACTTTTGCCAACAACTGTCCGAATCTAAATCTAGATGAGGCGATCAAACAAGTTCTCATTGAGGATATTCGGCGAAAATCGATGGGACTCACCATCGACAATTTGGCAAAGCCCACCATTCGACCGAGTTGATTGAACGATCCAGTCGATCGAGAGAACAAGTCGAAAGAACCGGTAGAAACACTAGTAGACCAAGAAAGAGGGGAGACCGACATCGGTCGAAGTCGAGGAATGGTCAACCAAATGATTTCTGCACCCACTACAGAAAAGTTGGTCACAATGTTTCCGATTGTTGTTCGATTAAGAGAAAGGAGAGTGGTCGACATTCGAACGGAATTAAGGATGTTCTGACTTGAACCATTCTCCAGTCGGCAACCAAATCAATGTTGTCAACTCCCGATCACGAGAAATCCTCTTTCTAGAGGACTCGATGATCGGAGAAGTCATCTACAGTGCGCAAGACGCACAAGCATGGCTACTGGAATCCGGTGCCACATTTCACGTGACCCAAATATCGAATGGTTTTTGAACTATTTGACCGAAGTTGATGACATTGTCCGACTAGGCAATGGGTAGGAATGCAAAATTTCCGGAATCAGCGAACTACCAATTCAATTGCCAAATGATAGTACAATTGTCCTACACCATGTTCGGCACGTACCCAAGCTCTAAAGGAGTCTGGTCTCCATCGGCATGTTAGCCAAAGATGGGTACCGAATGACTCTCAACGAGTCATCATGGATGATCAGTTGATGAAACATTAAAATCAGGAACGGATGCAAGCATAACAAAATACTGGGTCATTTGAAACAGGTAATATGTCACATTTTAAGAATTGTCCGTCAAAAAAAGGCATAAAATAGGTTGTTTCACAAATATTGGGGCCGCATACGTAAAGGAATTTAAAAAATGACCAAGAATATGTTGAATTTTAGCATGTCCAAAAGTTTAGGGCTTTCCAAAAATGCCTCAATAATAGACACTAAAATCATACAAAAGAGTGCACAAAATTTAATAAATGACTACCACTTATATTTATACATATTCGCGGATTGACATTTTGATACAAAATACAATATTTACAATTCATGTATCACTTCCCAAAGATATGCCGTCATTTTCAAAAATATCTGATGCATTAGAAGAGCCAAGTGAGGTCTCATCCTCATCATCACTGGCAACCAACACATTGTCTTCATTCAATTGCAATCCAACATCAACATGATTATGAGACATGCTCCTCGTTTGTATTTGTGTCATGTCGGGAGTCACATTTGGGACCTTCTCTTTTATTATCTTGATGGTGCTCTTTCTTAGATTTCTTGTTTTGGTGAAGGAGAAGTCATACACTAAGATGTCTACCGAATCCAATGTAAGAGTAGATGTGCTCGGTAGATTCTTTCTTTTTCTCTTTTTGTTTAATATGCCTTGGACATCCTTAACCATCTCGAAAGAGTACTTTCCAACAAATGTATTTGGGGAAGAGCTGTGATACCAATGAACCAAAATTGACTTAACATGTTTGCCTTCTTCAACTTTCATTATTTTAAGAATTTTAGCAATCCAATTGGGATGGCCTAACTCATCACCATAAGCTAATGTCGCAACCAACATACCAACTTGTAGCTCCTGCAAATTGCCTTATTATCTTGCTTCTACCGAACGTGATATTCTTGGTCCCACATAAATATCTCTTTGTCGTAGGCGAACAAGATTATTAACTTCGGTATTTTCTAATGACCGTTGATGAGTCGTGGACACCAAGGATCTTACACCAATATTCCATGTGAACAGATGTTGGAGCGGCCAGTATCCAGCAAGGTGGTTTTCCAAAATCGTATGCTAATGATTGAAAAAGGTACCCCACCATTCAACATTTCATTATCCACGTACTTCTTGGTGCGCTCAATATATTTTTGTTTCTCTTCAAGGCATCACATCCAATTTATTTTTTGGCCATTACTCGAAGTACCTGAAGCCAATTTTTTATGGTCTTCATACAACATTTGTTCTGCACCAAGGATTTCCGAAACTAGAAAGTGCAATAAGAGCCTACAACCATGTTGTGGTTCCCATTGTGAACTAGATGAGTACTGTTTGGCATACAACAATGTTGTGTTTTGACTCATAGAACTCTTTTTAATGAGGAAGACGTGGTTGAAATTTATATTATTAAGTGGTGCAAGAACCTTGCTTTTAGTCCCATCGTCATCCATGCAAAATCGTTTGAAATCGTACACCTCGTTCAAATGTTGTACTTCTAGCTTTGGAGTATAAGCTTCTACGATCAACTTTGATAGCGTTGGGAGAGTAAAAGCATCACATCTAGCTAATTTCTTCGAGAACCTACTAAACATCTGATCTATGTGATCATGGGTATGACCAATTAATAAGAAGTTCACCTTAATCTTCTTAAATATGCCATTCTCTACGAGCATGCTTAAATAACCGAAAATAGTCGAGTTTTTGTTTTCTCTAGCTATGTTGTCCAGTTGCACGTATAGAATTGGCGAGAGGATACGTTGTCAAGTCTGTAAAACTCTTTGTATGACTGTCATTGTAAGATTAGGATCATTGTGGATATTGGGATAAGTCAAGAAGACTTGAGGCCTAATTGATTGACAGTACAACAAGCAATCCAGTAAATGCATTTGAACAAGGCACTCATCACCAATGTCCTTGGGCAACCTTTGAAAGTGTGGCAAACAAGTCTTCTTCTAATCCATGCCATCTATAATCAAGCACATATACTTCTCCGGTGATTGCAACGCTTTTTGTCGGTGATGCATAGCTTTTGACCATTCCAAGGCGTGACTTTCACGATGTTCTTTCAATAGATTCTTATAATTCTTTATTTCTTCATCATTTCTCCTAGTCTTTGCCATGCTTTTTAGATTTGCACAAACTTAACAAACACCCATCTGAACCTTACGAGGTATAATGACATTATTAAACTGCAATCTCTATAATCGATTAAAATGTTTATATTGTATGTACTGCACAATTTCTAACAACATGTCATCCTTATAAGCTTGGGATATAGCCTCTAGACGTTGTTGAATACGATACAGCCTCATATTACCAATGCTATAAGAAATCTTGAAAGCAATTCAACAACATTTAATAGAAAGTGTAAAGTAATATTCAACATGTGTTGAATTTGCTACAACTATGTGATCTAGATATAGTTGCATATGTGAAATAAAAAATGTATCTTGTTCTTCACCATTGAGTGATAAGTATTTTTCTCGTAATATCCTTGCGTTTATCTTGCCAAATTTGGAGGGACATGGACTTCCACAGCATGACTTGTTCATGTCTATTGCAATTTGACAATCCAAAGTCAAAAAGTTGAATCTCTTGACACTAACTTGACAGGGAACTTGTTTAAAAATGAGAGGTTTAGTTACGCAAGTCACATCACTAGACGCATTAACTTGATCCATATTTGCACATGAGTTGCTAATTTGAAGAGCACATGAGTTAGTAGGCTTGATCGAGAAAACAAAGTTCGAGCTAGGCATAACATCACAAGTCGACAATTGAGGTTGATCACTCTATTTAGGTACATAATTGTACTCATCAACTGAGAATAAAGAGGAGTTATTAGATAATGTAAAAGGATCTACGGAAAATTGAGAAAATAGAGTAGAAGTTGATGACATATTATCGATTTTTTTAATGATCAATGAAGTTAATAAGCAATAGATGTTAGAACCAAGAGAAAAGATAGAGTGGCGGAAGAAAGATGTAAAGAGATCACAAGAAGAAAGGAATGAAATGATAAGATAAGAATGAATGTATTAAGATAGAATGAGAATGGATACAAGATAGACGATGAGGGCTTAAGATTGGTGTTGATTCAAATTGGTTTGAGAAGAATTGTATGTCTATATTTATAGGTTCCTATGGAATAACCTAGAGATTTCTATAATGTTGTAGAATGTTCTAGACCTAGAATATTCTAAGATGTTCTAGGATACTCTAGAATGTTCTAGAATGTTCCAGAGTATTTATAATAATCATGTATTACAAGAAGTAGCTTTTATCATCTCATATGATCATAGGCTATCTTAATGATTGGGTTCTTGAATATGTATTACAAGGTCTTGGGTTCAAGCCCAAGTGAAGCCATGATGTTTATGTATTTATGTAGGGGCCGGTTTGTTTGGATAGTAGCGATGGAAGTCGTCAACAAGAGCTTGAGCATTAGAAACATTATTGACGAGTTCCTAAGTGCGATCACTTGGAGGATAGCCTACCAAATCAACCAGATAATAGAGCTTATTCCACACAATCTTAGAATCGAGAATAGCAGTTACCTCGTATTCAGGGCTGTCAGCAAGTTGGATAGAGGGAGGAGGTGGCACAACATGATTAGGATTGGAAGAGGTGCAACAATGTTCCAAAAGAGAGCTATGAAAGACTGTGTGAAGCCGCATGTGTGCTGGAAGATTAAGACGAAAGGTTGCATCACTAATCTGGGCAGTGATGAGAAAAGGACCTAAGCGCTGATAATCGAGCTTGTCACATGGTCGGGTAGTCTTGATGTGATGACGAAGCAACCATACTTTGTCACCAACCTTAAAAGGAGACTTAAGACGATGATTATCTGCATTGGTCTTATGTTGTGCTTGAGTTGTCTGAAAATGTGAAGATAATGCTAACTGGATTTGGTGTAGTCAATGAAGGTGATGCTTAGCACTAGGGTTTCGTCCCGGGGGCTTCACTGTCAAAACTTGTATGATAGCACGTGAGTTCATCAAAAAGGGGTTTTAATTAATTAGTGAGATATAGAATATATATAAGGGTATTAATAAAGATTTGAAAAAATATATTTACATAAGGGTATTATCAATTACGTTGGGAAAAAAAATTATGTAAGCCCTTGAAATATTAGATATTTCAATGAGATAGTAAAGAATATATTATGCAAACAATATTCAAATTTGGAGTAGCATATATACATACATATACATGCATGCATACGTATATACCTACATTCAAACATTACATCCATGAATATGTATATACATAGATTGATACATGCGTGATATTCTCCATGTGCAATATTCTCAATATTCGAGAATACGAAATGGCCCCAAGAATATTAGAAAACCATTCATTTTGCAAAATAAATATAAAATATTTATTTATTTATTTAAATAAATTTATTTCACCAAAAAAAGAACAATTATTCATTACTAGATTATAGTTATTACTGTCAAGTGAGTTTATGAAACTTATTTTTATTAATCAATTAATGAATTAATATTTAGAAAACGAATATTTTTATATTTATTATACAAATATTATTAGTATGAACTATGTAGATATGATTAGTTTGAAGTACTATTTTTAATGTCAAAATAAAAATATCCATAAATTTTGAGGGAATAAAAAGTGAGAAATTAATGAGCCTTTATTTTATTTTATTTATTTACTAAAAATAAAACGAATACTTATAAGTTATACATTTATTATAAAAATTTAGTAGTGTCAAATCCCTAAGTCCCTCTTTTATTATCCCTATTTATTGTCAAGCTCCCTTTTTTTTCATCCTAGAAAATAAAAAAAAACAAAGTTTTTGTTTTTTCTTTTTAGTTAAACGAATACTTGACCACCCATTCGTATTTGTATTCGTTTGCATTCGAACGGGAAACCCGACGAATGTGAATATGTCAATTTATGTGTATATACATACATTACACCCATTTATACATGCATATTGACTAAACATAAATATATGTAAAAATACACATTACCATATGTAAATATGTACATACACATACATACATACATTCATACTGCATACAAATTAGAATCAACCATATATATTGACATACATATATACATAATACATACAAAAGAATTACATATTACATATATACATACACAAATGCATATATACATACAAAACACAAAAAAATTAATTACATATTATATATATACAAATCTTCATTCTTACAAACAAGTTACATATATTACATATATATACACGTGCACACACACATAAATAAATTAGATATTACATAGCATATAATCTATACCTATTACACAATATACAAATTTACACATACATAAATTACATATATACATATATAGATACATACATCGAAATATTACATATGTACATACATATTCTACATATCACCGTATATGGGTAAAAGCATGTGAGTGGAAACACTTTTATAGCTAATTAACTGGTAAAATGGCCATAGCTATTTAGCTATTTGTTTAGCTAGTTTTTTGTGGGCAAATCATAAGGATCATTAACGAAATTTTATGCTTTATTAGTTAAATATATGTCATTTAATTTATGAGAATACTAAAACATTTGAACTTTCGTTTCTCACGTAGTGGAACTTGGAGAACAATGCCCTCATCTAAACTCGATTTGAATGTCACCAAATTCCTGTTAATCCGGAGTATGAGTTCGAAATCCAAACAGATGGAGTACTTTGAGCATGAACGCAGATGAAACTCCCGCAACAGCACAAAAACTTTGATATCGACATTACACCTTCAGAGCTACAACACACCCCCAGTTCGATCCTCGTCCAAGTATCTATTAGTTACACATAAAAAATTCCTTTTTATTTTTCCTTTCTAATAAGTGTAACTTTGTTGCCTGTTCATCTTTTATAAAACATGATTAGGGCGAAGTCGTTGGAGTCCCAAACAAGCATGTCTCGAAGATCAGGGTGTACCAGCAAGTGTGTTTTTTATTGACAAAAAAATTGATTAGGGTTGACTTCATACATATTTCAGATTAGGGTTTCCGATTACCTTAAATGGTTGATTTCTGATTAGGGTTTCTGATTAAGGTTTCTAAATAGGTTTTCTGATTTTTTAAGCGATTGATTTCTGATTACTGTTGAAAATTTCAGATTTAGTGTTGGAATTTTGAACCAATTCACATTTATGATTTCAATGGTTGTGTGTCTGCAAACTTCCCCCAAATTTGATTTAGGATTTGGGTGAATGTGGCTGATTTTTTATTTTTGAGAGCGCTCCTTCTCCTTCCATTTGGATTGACCTATTCATTATTAAATTTCCACAAAAAAAGAAATGTAACTAGTTACTAAACCACATGCAAACCGATTATTCACAAGAGCAATCCCACCATTGGTAAGTTTATGTTTGTTGCAGCGGAGTGACATCAACTGAACCACCGTCGGGAACGAGTTAAGATGACTATGGGGAACACTAATACACAAAATTATTCCTCAATACACAAGATTATACACAACAATATGTGGAGAACCACGGGATATTGCTCGGCCAGAACCGAGTATTGAATCACAGAAAATGGAAAGAATGAGAGAGTACACAGAAATGACACAGGAAGTTTACGTAGAAAACCCTGAATGGGAAAAACCACGGGAGCCCATGGACTCTAACTATCACTATATGAGAGGAAATACAAAGTGGAAGCACAGAGGCAACGACCTCGTGCTCACGGTGTCGTAGTGTATTTCGTACACTACGTGAAAAAGTAAAAATAATATAACCGATTTAATTACATATAAATAAATAAAATAATATATCAAGATATTTATCACGTGCATAGGGCAGGATTCGAACCCTGTACCTCCACGTAGCCAAACCTCAACCTTACCATTATGCTACCTTATCTTTAGTGTTCTATAAACAGATTTAATAACTATAAGTGCTTTATTTGCGCTTACCTTTATTAAAAGGTAAATCGTGCATTTTTAGAGTGTGTGAATATTTTATAGAAAAAAACGTAAGCAACTAAAAAGTGACTCGTGCACATCTAGCGTGCATGAGCACTATATTTAGCAAATAAAAGCAAGGATTAGAAAAGCATCACATGCATATTTAGTGTGCATGAACATATTAGAAAAAAAAGCATGTAGCTATGCTTAGTCTCTCCCATCACTACATAAGGATGGGGAGCACAATGTAATAGTGTGTGAAATATTTGGGAAATTGGATATATTTCCTAAAACACCAATTAACAAACTATACTCGTGGGATTCACGAGATTTCTATATCTTTCTCTATCAATCTAAATACATATTCTTACATAAATATTAATCAATAAAATACATTATACTTGTGGGATTCACAAGTTTCTAATAATCTACTCATAATTATAATAGTCTCAAATTCTTCCTCCTCCTAGTCCAAAACCCCGGTGGTTCCCACCCGACTCACGCAACGATCCGGAGCCGAAAGGCACGACACAGTTGGTGAACCCGACGTGAAGGCGGGTGGCAAGGAGATGGAGAATCAACAAGAGGCGATGAACATGATGATGATGATGTTCGAGAGAATGCTACAAGAACAACGCGAGATGTCGGAGATCACGACAGTAGTACAACGGCTCGTGCAACAGAACGGGCAATTCAATGGAAAGGACGTGTCACGCTATCTACGTGACTACAAAACGGAGATGTTGCGATATGGTATCTCAGAAAGATTGCAAGTGTTATCTTTCAACCGGGTGGCTACGGATGAGCTTCAAGAGAGAATCCACGAGATACAACAACAAAGCCCGACGTGGGAGTCCTTTGAAGAAGCTATACGAGACGCATATGACTATCTAAGACCGAAGCGGACGAGGACATGGTCCACGAACGGCGGTCAACAGTGGGTGAAAAGCGGCCACCGACTACCACCGAAGGAGAGCTTGATGCAGAAGGGTTCGGAGATGCATGAAAAGTTGCAAGTCGACATTGAAGGGGAGCTTAAAACCGAACCAAAGTCGAGGCCAACAAAGGACGAGGAGGAGGAAGATCGAGGACGAAAGGGTATCCCCACACCGGTTCCAGAGACTTCGGCGGTTGTGCCCGTGCACCAACGTGAGACCGGAGAGACGGAATGTGTCGGCGGAAAAGTGGAGGACCGGAAGGGCAACGAGGAAGACAAAGTAAATGAGCACGAACGAAGGGATTCCTTCACCATTGTTTCGGAGACTTCGGTACTCGAGCCCGTGTGTCTACATAACACCGAAGATAAGGAAAGTGGCGGAGAGAAAACAAAGGTCGAAGCCGATGCGTATGACGGAGAGATAGCCAAGGAGAACATGGCTATGGGTGAAACAACGGAAGATGATAATACCGAGGATTCCTACCCACTAATTCTAGAGACTTCGGCGGTTGTGTCCGAGAACCAACGTGAGACCGGAGAGACGGGAGGTGGCAACAAGGAAGGTAAAGTCGGAAGCCGGTTCGGATGGAAGATGATCCGTCTGAAATTCCGATGTAAACAAAAGCATGACAACGCGAAGGTCGGGTCTACGATGGGAGAAGCATGTAATACGGAGCACGCACTACGGCACCAAAAGAAGCACGTGCTACGGCGTAAAGAGAAGCACACGCTACGGCGCAAAAAGAAGCACGCGCTACGGTGCAAAAATAAGTATGCACTACGGGGTAATACGGCGCATGCACTACGATGGAATACGAAGCACGCGCTACGGCCTAATACGACGCATGCGCAACATCGAGAAATAAAGCATGCATTAAAGCCGCACAAGGACCTAACAGCGAGCGCGTATTCGGAGGTCGACATCGACGCGTGGGTAGAACCTACGGAAGACAAGCGCGGAGTGGAGAGAGACAACACACCGAGATGCTCAAGAGTACCACAAGGGACCATGACAACCACTCATGGCAATGCAAAGAATGAACAAAGAATATGGTGGATCGGATGGCGACAATGGTTCGGGTGGAAAGAATGGGTCTACTCAAAATGGAGAGACAAAGTTGACATAGCGGGACAAATTGAGGATGAAGGGGAGACAACGAGCATCGGCAACTTCGGCACATACCGGAGGATGTGCGGGTTCGGAGGGGGCGAGTGTCGTAGTGTATTTCGTACACTACGTGAAAAAGTAAAAATAATATAACCGATTTAATTACATATAAATAAATAAAATAATATATCAAGATATTTATCACGTGCATAGGGCAGGATTCGAACCCTGTACCTCCACGTAGCCAAACCTCAACCTTACCATTATGCTACCTTATCTTTAGTGTTCTATAAATAGATTTAATAACTATAAGTGCTTTATTTGCGCTTACCTTTATTAAAAGGTAAATCGTGCATTTTTAGAGTGTGTGAATATTTTATAGAAAAAAACGTAAGCAACTAAAAAGTGACTCGTGCACATCTAGCGTGCATGAGCACTATATTTAGCAAATAAAAGCAAGGATTAGAAAAGCATCACATGCATATTTAGTGTGCATGAACATATTAGAAAAAAAAGCATGTAGCTATGCTTAGTCTCTCCCATCACTACATAAGGATGGGGAGCACAATGTAATAGTGTGTGAAATATTTGGGAAATTGGATATATTTCCTAAAACACCAATTAACAAACTATACTCGTGGGATTCACGAGATTTCTATATCTTTCTCTATCAATCTAAATACATATTCTTACATAAATATTAATCAATAAAATACATTATACTTGTGGGATTCACAAGTTTCTAATAATCTACTCATAATTATAATAGTCTCAAATTCTTCCTCCTCCTAGTCCAAAACCCCGGTGGTTCCCACCCGACTCACGCAACGATCCGGAGCCGAAAGGCACGACAACGGTCTTCGCTAGACGGCGGTTACAACAGAGGGTGCTCGTAGCTACTCTCACGCTCTCTCTCTCTCTCTCTCTCGCTCTCTGTACAATAGTTATACACCTACAACAATATCAACAACTATAAAGTGATTGCCCTAAGTCATATTTATACTTATATGAACTTAGGGCTATTTACAAATATAGCCTCAATGGGCTTACTCAGAAACATATTTACAGATATGTCTTCTACATCTTGTTCTCACTAGGTCTTCTATGTCCGGTTCTCAAGATCCCATCCGGAGGGATAGAAATCCCAACACAATACACATGATAATCAACATACAAAACAATTATTGCAATCCAGGACCAAATAGTGGCAACAACTTGTTGGGTGTATGCACCTCTAGTGGGAGGATGATCCGACTGTTCTGAAATCCGACAGTCGAAGAGTCGGAAAACAGGAGCCGAGTTGATGAGGAACTCGGCCGAGGCTGAAACCAGAATCGTGTAAATAGCCAACTTGGGAGACTATAATTTGTAAATAGTCTAAGTGTGTGCCCCATGAGGGCTACGTATGTAAATAACTAGAAAGTTGTGTAAGTATATATGCAACTAGGGCAAACTCTTAGTTGTGTGTGGAAAAAAAGAACAGAGTTAGAACTATAGAACAGGTGAGAGAGAGAGAGAGAGAGAGAGAGAGAGAGAGAGAGAGAGAGAGAGAGAGAGAAGTGTGAGCCGCGCCATATCTGTGTGAGTAACAGCAAATGCGAAGAGCCCTATGCGGCTGATACACTCGACAAAGTGTTGTATTCCTCTCGGTGTTGTATATCCACTTTCTATAGTGAAGAAATCTGTTCACCCGTGGTTTTCCCCGTTTTAGAGTTTCCACTTAAATCTCTATGCACCATTGTTCATCTTGTCTTTTCTGGTATTTCTGTAATTCGTATTTCAGCATTGTCTGCTCATTGTGATTTATATATTCCGCAACGATTTCTCAACAAAGTGGTATCAGAGCTTGAGCTGCAAGCATGGAAGGAGGTGTGAGCGGATTCCCAGGTATGATAGTTCTAAACTCTCAGAACTATGTAGACTGGAAGATAAAGATCGAAGACCTTCTCATAGTAAAAGACCTGTATGAGCCAATCGACAGAGCAGAAATACCTAGGGGGGTATTGGAGTCGGACTGGAAGCTTTTGAATACGAAGGCAGTGGACACAATCCGACAACGTGTCAATGTAAGTGTCCTTTAGCATGTGGCGAACGACACGAATGCCCACGAGATGTGGCAGAAGTTGTCGGGTTTGTACAAGAGGAAGAACGCTCTAAACAAAACCTCGCTAATGAGAAAGATCGTACGGCTGAAATACAAAGACGGTGAGAGCATCGTCGAACACATCATCACATTTATGGGGTATGTAAATCAACTTGCTGCGACCAAGTTTCCCTTGGATGACGCAATGCAGGCCATCCTGCTGATGTGCACACTGCCGGAAAGCTGGGAGAACCTGGTGGTTACTCTCAGCACCTCCTGTCAAGAAGAGAACTTGTCTTTACAAATGGTGAAGACAAGCATCCTAAACGAGGAGGCAAGGAGGAAGGACAAAGGAGTCCTGTCCCAAACGGAGTCGAATCTGATTGTTAACTCTTAGGGCCGGACAATGGCCTAACACAGGGTGTCTACGGAAGACACTTCACCAAAGGGGTGTTACGGCAAGAGGATTAGAATCTGTTGGGATTACGGTCCCTCCGGATGGGATGGTCAGATGTCCGGGAATCGGGAATGAAGACCCGAATGAGGAGTACCCGGTATCGGAACCGGATGATGAAGACCCGGTTTCGGATCCAGATGATGAAGACCCGGCTACGGAGCCGGATGACGAATGTACCCGGAGAGAGATCTGGATGCGGGGACATATTTGTGAATATGTTTGCCAAGGGCCCTCGAGGCGATATTTGTAAATAGCCCGAAAGTCATATGTGTATAAATATGACTTAGGGCAAACAGTTTTGTTGTTGTTGCTCATTTTTCTGTTTTCCACTTAGAGGGAGCGAAGTGAGAGCAACCGAGAGAGAGAGTGAGAGAGAGAGAGAGAAAGGAAGAGGTCGACGCCTCTGTGTAATACCGCCGCCTGTGGCGAGGACAGCGAGCTCAAGGTCGTCGCCTTGCAGCTCGCCATTGTACATTCCCTGCGTATAGTGATAGTTGGAGTCTTGCACTCCCGTGGTTTTTCCCGTCTAGGGTTTTCCACGCTAAACCCTGTGCATTCGAGTCTCTCTCTGTGTTTTCGATTTACTGCTGCATTGACTTGTGTGTCCTCGGTTGTGGCCGAGAGGTGAAGGTTTTGAAAGCGTCAATTTCTAACAATCTGGTATCAGAGCGACTGCAGTGCAAAAAAAAAATGGAAGGCGGCAGCAGCGGGCAGCCGGGGATGATGGTGCTGAATGCGCAGAACTACGCCGACTAGAAGATAAAGATGGAGGATCTGCTCATTGTTCGGGACCTGTATGAACCGATCGACAGGTCGGAAATACCCAAGGGGGTACTTGAGACGGAATGGAGGCTTCTGAACCGGAAAGCCGTTGCAACCATTCGGCAATACGTCGACGTGAGCGTTCTACAACATGTGGCGAACGACACCAACGCATATGAGATGTGGCAGAAGCTGTCGGGCCTCTACGAGAGGAAGAATGCGTTGAACCGGACCTCCCTGATGAGGAAGATAGTGAACCTCAAGTACCGGGACGGCGAGAGTATGGTGGAACACGTAAGCACGTTCATGGGATTCGTGAACCAGCTTGCGGCGATCAAGTTCCCGTTGGAGGATGCAATGCAAGCCATCATGCTGATGTGTACATTGCCGGAAAGCTGGGAGAACTTGGTGGTGACTCTCAGCACCTCCTGCACCGAAGATAACTTGTCCCTACAAACGGTAAAGACAAGCATTTTGAACGAAGAAGCGCGTCGGGGAGATAAAGAACCGGCCTCCGATCCGAAGATGCTGCTTACCGAATCGGATCGGGGAAGACAACGGAACCGGAGTCCGCAAAGACGGGAGAAGTCGGGGACCCGGTCGCAGTCAAGAGGAAGGCCCACATGCTTCCACTGTGGGAAGCCGGGGCACTTCCGGAAGAATTGTCGGCATTACCGAAAGGACAACGGAGCCGACGACACCGATTCGAAGAAGTCTTCGGAACGGAACGGCGCTTACCGGGGAGCCACGGACCGGAATGGTTCGGATCGGCGAGGGCAGGACCGGAAAGGAACGACGGCACTCGCGGCAAGTGAAGAGGAGATCATGCTCATCACCGAAGAAGGTGAACTAAACATTGCCGGCGATGAGACCAGCTGGGTGGTCGATTCCGGAGCGTCGTTCCACCTGACCCCGGAAAGAAGATACTTCTCATCCTACACAGCCGGTGAGCATGGCTGTGTTCGGATGGGAAATGAAGGTACGTGCCGGATTGCCGGCATAGGAGACGTGTGGTTGACAACCTCAACCGGATGCAAAATGTTGCTGAAGGATGTCCGACACGTTCCGGAGGTTCGATTGAACCTGATTTCGGCCGGGAGGCTAGACGATGAAGGCTACACAGGTAGCATCCGGAACTGCGTAATGAAGTTCAGCAAGGGGAGCCTGATAGTGGCTCGGGCCCGGAAAGTCAACACACTGTACCTTATGAATGCCTGGTTGTGTCCGGAGGAGTTGAACGTGGCAGCCGACACTGCCGGTGAGCTGTGGCACAAGAGACTGTGCCACATGAGTGAGAAGGGGATGAAGAGGCTTGCAGAAGACAACCTTATTCCAGTGAAGCATGTGCACCTGGAGAAGTGCACCGATTGCCTGGCCGGTAAGCAGAACCGAACCTCCTTCCACTCAAGGCCACCGACGAGACGTAGCGCACCATTGGAGTTGGTGCACACTGACGTGTGTCAAGTAGAAACGAAGTCACATGGCGGAGCCCAGTACTTCGTGACATTCATTGATGACCACAGCCGGAAGCTGTGGACGGCACCGTTGAAGACAAAGGACCAAGTGTTGTGCGTCTTCAAAGAACTCCACGCGAGAGTGGAAAGGGAATCCGGCAAGAAGCTGAAAGCGATACGAGCGGATAATGTTACCGGCCGGCAAGGACTCCAAAATACAGAGTGAAGGAATTAATTAAGTATGGTTGTAAATAAGCATAGTATGGACGGACGGACTGGAAACTGTATGCCGTTCCAGATCCGGACGGATCCCGAATAGGTGGGATAGGCACCGTTTTGTACTACGGGCCGGAAACCTATTTAAAGGCCCGGACCCCATTGTAATCGCAGCGGATAATTAATAGAGCGTATGGTGTTTATACTTCTGTGTTGATTTCCGTTCTGTACTTACTGTTATATCTTACGCATGTAATTAACAATAGCGCTCTAATCGTGTAACCTACTTAAGTCGGTGTAATCGTTGAGTCATAATCCTATGCCGTAATCACCCTTTGGTGAAGTGTCTCCGTGACACCTTGTGTTAGGCCTTGTCCGGTCAGAGAATAACACAGTTTTGGCGACCACGATTCCTGCTTTCTCGCAGCGAACGACAGCTTAATGGATGACGTGACCAACGCACGACCTGGTTACAGACCGAGCTCGACGCCTCGCCGAACGGCAAAGACGGCGTGAGACTTTCCAGCAAGCAGCGCACGAAATTCGCTCGGATCGTTCGTTCTCCAACGAGATCCGGAGAGTCGCGGAGGAATCTCTTCGGTTACAACAAACTCGCGACCAGGACGACGGAAGCAGTCTAAGTAGTCTCCGGGAAACCGAACGCCTCCTCGAGGCGCTGGCAAGCGGAGAAAACGAGGCAGAAGCCTTTTCAGCCTACGAATCGGATTCCGAAGGGGGATACAGCGTGCACACGAACTACCGGAGCAGCAACGATACCCCCGGCGGCCCGGAGGACGACGGGTCGGATACCGTGCCGACTCCAGAACCAGAACCGCTCGACCAGGGCTATCCGGAACCGCAAACGGAAGCCGTCAACCCACCAACACCGGAAGTGGAAGAAGCAAAGCCACCGACACCAACGAAAGAGCCGGCGAAGGTACCGGAAAAAGAACCGGAAGAGGAACCGGAAAAAGCACCGGCAAAACAACCGGAAGTGGAACCGGAGAGAAAACCGGAAAGATATCAACAAACGCCACTAAACCGCGGCCTAATACTGGACGACGACATGCCTTTCCAATACTCAAAGTATTGCGATGATCCGGACGCGGAAGCGCATGTTCATGCCTTCGAGCAGACATGGGAAGCAAATCACACGTCCGGTACCGACCGGCACAGGATGTCCGGTACGGAGATAGACAAGAGAATGATGGCCGGTACGGGAATCGGCATGATAACTACGACCGGTATGAGCGATCGGACCGTTATCGGGAGTCCAACAGACGACACGAGCAATACGACAGAGACCATTCCCCTGGTTACCGAAGGCACCAGGAGGACTACGGCCGATTTTACGATCCACCACGACTGGACTACCGAAATAAAAATAAGAATAATAAGAAACGTAATTTCAAGAAAGGTGGTCACACTAGGGACCCGGAACATGGAACCCCAAGGAGCCAACCGGCACAGAACGCACCAATCACTACGGGACCGACTCCGGATACCAGCAATGCTGAATCCAGCAATACCCGTAAAGAGTACTGCTATTACTGCAGGCAGGAAGGCCACTACAGTAACCAGTGCCTGGCAAAGAGCTACGATAAACGACCAGCAGTTAATATGGTGGTTCCGGAAGTGGCGGATGTACAACAAGTAACCACACGGTCGAAAGGCATGGCCAAAGAGTGGGAAACACAAGAGGCCATACGAAAACAGGCGACGGAATGGGTGAAGGAAGCCAATGAAAGGAACGTCGCGGACGCGGAACGGCAAAAGGCGAATACCATAGGGAGTGCCGGCGGTAGCCACGCAGAAAACGAGACATGGCAATCACTGCAAGAATGTCAGATCACGTTGCCATTAGGAAGACTCTTGCAGCTCGTGCCGCGATTTACGGAAGGACTAAAAACGGTCATGACAGACGATATAGCCCCACCGGCACCAGTCCTCTTCTCGAATCCGGAGGAGGGACCGACGGTGGTGGACACTAGTAGTCCGGTGATTACAGCTATTGTCAAAGGGCACGAACTTCCCGGCACAGTAATCGATGGAGGTTCCGGGGTGAACGTAATAAGCCTCCACACGTGTGATGCCTTGGGTATACATGAATGGGAGCCATGTCCGTTCTGGCTACGGATGGCGGATACGAGCTCTGTACGGCCGACGGGCTTAATACGGAAATTGGAAGTCACCATAGGAGGTCACACATTTCACATCTCGGCTGTAGTGCTGCAGCTATAGGCGCAAGGCGCGTACCCACTGTTGCTGGGCAGACCATGGTTGAAAACAACACACATCAAGCAAAATTGGCGGAAAAATATGATTACCTTCCGGCGCGGAAAAGCCAAGGTCCGGGTACCGACACAACCACGGACGAGCAACGGTAAGGAATGCACACCGCTATATGCGGAATGCGTGAACATGCTTGAAGGGTTGGCAGAAGACGAAGAAGCCCAGTACTTGGAGGAACACCCGAAGATCGTACCACTCTTCGAGATTGACGTAGCTGAAGCCGTAGTGCCATACTTGCCGCAGCGGGACGAAACCGAAGCCGAACCAGACAAAGATTCGATTCGGGAATTACGGCAAGCACAGGAAGCGTTGGAACGGGAAATGGCCGTTTCCCAACGGGTAAAAACATCCCAGCTCGACGAAGTGAACCTAGGAAGCAAGGACGAATCAAAGCCGGTACACATCGCCAAAGAAATGAAGCCGGAAGATAAAGCGGCGATGATCAAACTTCTCACGGAGTTTCGCGACGTATTCGCCTGGTCATACGAAGACATGCGAGGGCTGGACCCTCAATTATATCAGCATCAGATCCACTTAGGCAAGGACGCGAAACCAGTGGCGCAAAGACGTTACCGAATGAACCCCAACTACGCCGCCAAAGTGAAGGAGGAAATCGACAAACTCCTAAGAGTGGGCTTCATCCGGCCGGTAAAGAAAGCGACGTGGCTGAGCCCCATCGTCGTCGTCCCAAAGAAGAACGGTAAAATCCGCGTGTGTGTAGATTACAGGAAACTAAATGCAGCCACAATTACGGATGCATTCCCTCTTCCGTTCACGGATGGAGTACTGGATGCCGTCGCCGGCCATGAAGTTTATAGCTTTTTAGACGGGTTCAGCGGATACAATCAAATCCGGATGCACCCTGACGACCAGGAGAAGACAACGTTCGTCACCGAATGGGGGGTGTTTGTGGCCGAAGTAATGATGTTCGGACTAAAAACGGCACCAGCAACTTTCCAGCGAATCATCATGGAGATCTTCGGCGAATACATTCCAGCCTTCATGCAGGTTTTCCTGGATGACTTTGCAGTCTATAGCCGGGAAAAAGACCATTTGCAGCACCTACGGTTATGCCTTGAAAAGTGTAGGTTATACCGGCTAAGCTTAAACCCAGCAAAATGCATCTTTGGGGTTTCAAGTGGAATCTTACTGGGACACATTGTAAGTAAGGAGGGCATTGCGGTCGACCCGGACGAAGTAAACGCGATACTAGGGGCACCGGCGCCGAAAACGGCCAAAGCACTAAGCCGATTCTTAGGACAGATCCGGTGGCACAGCCGGATGCTCCGTCACTTGGCTGACTTGGCTACACCATTACACACCGCGGTACATCGGACACCGTTCCAATGGACGGATACGGAGGATAAGGCATACAATGCCCTGAAGGTACTTTTGTCGCAAGCACCCGTCGTGCAGCCTCCGGATTGGAGCAAGGAATTTCATGTGTTCGTTGACGCTTCCGACATCGCTATCGGCAGCGCCTTAATGCAACTTACGGAGCCTAAATGATACCGGCCGGTATATTACGCCAGCCGGAAGCTGTCCCAAGCGGAGAAGAACTATTCGACGACGGAACAGGAGGCCCTGGGCATGATCTACAGTGTCACAAAGTTTCGTCATTACCTATTGGGAAGGAAGTTCTCCTTTCATGTGGATCACTCGGCGCTCCTGTACTTAGTGTCCAAGGCGTCCCTGACCGGTAAGTTGGCCCGTTGGACCTTGCTGTTGCAGGAGTTCGAATTCGAGATCTTCCACCGGCCCGGTATCCAGCATGCCGTAGCAGACTACCTGAGCCGGTTAGAGTCCGGAGAATCAGGCGACGGAGTATCGGATGAATTCCCGGACGCAGAGTTATTCCGTATCACCCCGGAAACGGCAGCGGACGACACGGTGGCATCAGAAGATAGGTGGCTGACAAACATGCACCAGTTCCTAAGCACGGGCCTGCCACCGGAGGAAATGAACCGGGACGAGAGGAAACGACTGGCGGTGCAGAGCCGCAATTTCTGTCTGTTACGGGACACTCTCTACCACAAGGGAGCAGATGGAATATGGAGACGGGCAGTCCGTAGTGACGAGAAACAAGTAATCTTACAGGAAGCACACTGTGGGGTTGCCGGAGGACACTATGCCGGGGAAGCGATGGCAAGGAAAGTATGGCAGAGCGGCTTATGGTGGCCCACGACGTTAAAAGACGCCGTCAAGTATGCTAAGGAATGTGACCTATGCCAACGAATGGGCCAGCCTACGGAGCAAGCACGGATGCCACACCAACTGGTACTTCCACTAGAGCCATTCCAGAAGTGGGGGTTGGATTTTGTTGGACCGTTCAAGCCACCGGCAATGAGAACGGGTAATCGTTATGTCATCGTGGCAACGGATTATTGCACTAAATGGGTGGAGGCTAAGGCCTTGAGAGACAATACCGCGTCATCCACAACAAAATTCCTGTACGAGAACATTTGGTGCCGATATGGATGTCCGATTGAATTAATCAGCGACCAAGGAGGACACTTCCTCGGCCAGGTAGTTGAAAGCTTAACAACGTTCTATGCCGTGGTCCATAAACGGAGCACACCGTACTACCCACAGGCAAACGGGTTAGCAGAGTCAACCAACAAAACGCTCCAGAACATTCTCCGCAAAATCGTCAATGAAAACCGGACGGACTGGGATACAAAGCTCCATAGCGCGCTATGGGCGTACCGAACGGCATACAAAACAAGTATCCGGACAACGCCGTTCCGGTTAGCATTCGGCTTAGAAGCGGTCATGCCGGTGGAATTTCAGGTACCAAGCTTACGGATCCAACTACGGGAACGGCTGAATGAAAAGGAGTCGGAGGAAATGCGGCTAGCAGCACTATGTGAACTGGAGGAGCAACGGCTGGCCAACATCCTACACATGGAACTGGAGCAACGACGATGGAAAGCGTTCGTTGACCGTCACCGGAAAGGTAATGAAAAGATGTTCGAAATCGGAAAGCCGGTGCTAGTATTCCAAACGAGGATGGGCAAGATGTCGGGTAAACTCCGGTTTAGATGGACAGGCCCGTATTGGCTGACACGGGAATACAACGGGTCCTATCAGTTAGGGACACTTGCCGGTGAAGTGCTAGGCAAGTGGGTCAACGGATTTAGACTAAAGCCCTATAAAGGACCGATGCCAAGAAACCCGTTTATGCAGCCCACCGGCACTATACCGGGAACCTGTCCGGGAACGGTACGGATGGAAGAAAAAGACGACGGGGAACCCGTAGCAGAGGCGAAGGAAGACACGGCAACCCGTAAGGAAAATGGTAAGGGTCCGAAGGGACCTACGGATGTGTAAGATCACATACCGCCATTAAAAAGAGAAAAGAAAAAAAAAAAAGAAAAAAAAAAGAAAAGAAATCATTAAAAATCGAGGTATGAACGGACGTGAAAGCAAGGAGCGAAAAGGTACGTAGTGGGCATTTAAGAGCCGCCACATTACTTAATACTAAATTGGTACACGACGTGCGCATGCTCGAAAAAGGTGCCAAGACGCACAGAGAAAAGAAGAACGCATGGAGACCTTTTTTTTTCGCGAGCCAAGAAGCACAGAGGCACCAAGGCAGTGGAAGCTTAGCAAACGCGAACCTGCACTCAGAGAACCCCCACGTTCGGAACGCTCTCTCTCTCGCTCTCACTCTCATCACCACTCTACCTCGCCATCTTTCCTCGACCTCGAAGCAGACATGGAACCACAAACGCTGTCGAAAACGGCCAGGAAATGGCTCAGACAACACGGACTGGAGGGGTTCTTGACCATCATGGAGGCACCACCGCACAAAGAAGCCGACCGGGTCATCAAGGAGCTCGACACAGAAGTCATCACCGAGGAAGCGATCCGTGCGCTAACAGGCCTTCCGGAGGGAGGTATTTTTCAGATCGATAACCCAACCTCGGAGCAACTCATCCGATATTTCGGTGAGTACTCTCTAGCCGGCAAAGGCTATCGAACGCAGGGCGGCGAAGATCCGCTATTCAGGGAGATAGCTCGAGTGCTCCATGAGTACGGCCATGTGTACCCCCGACCCCCTGTCATGCCAAAAAATCGGGCAGGGATGATCATAGCCACCTATGAAGGGATCAAGGTGGACTGGCCGGTGTTGATTGCAGACGGTTTGTGCGCGGCAATCGACATGGTACGAGGGAAGGACGGCAAGGAGGGCCGGAAGCTGTGGCATGCCGTAGCTCAGTGGATAACATTGCTCGTGCCGCCGGTCGAGACCGTTCAGCCAAAGAAGCGGCCAAGATTATCGGAAGGAAGCACATCGAAACCCGCGTCCAAACGACAACAGCTGCTGGCGTCGAAGGCGACGAAAGGGAAGAAACGGCTCCCAGAACCGGAGGAGGTGTCACCGGTGGGACCCATTAAGATAACCATACGGCGACCGGGACAGAAGGAACCGGAACCCTTGACGGCACAGAAACATGTCGTTACCCAGGAAGAGGAAACGGAGGAGCCAGAAGAGCACCTCCAACGACGGTCAAGAAGTAGGACCGCCGGGACAGCGGGGGAGCGTTCGGACCCGCAAAAAGGAAGAAACGCCCCCAACTCAACCTGAGCAAACCACAAGGGAGGAACCGGAACCGGTGCGTATAGAACCGGCCTTGTCGACTTCTATACAAGAAGTCATTCCAACGGCTCCGGAGACGGCGAGAACCGGAACTCAACAGCCGGCGAGCCCAGCCAGCGCACACAGCGGCCAAGGAGTAGAACCAGAACGGCAGATACAGGCACTCAGGCCAGACAATTCCACAGTGAACGAGCCGACCCGACCAGTACAGCAGCAAGGCACCAGTAGCATGTGGCTACGGTGGGTAGGCGAGCAGATCGCCGGAGCGGTCGAGTACATAGAGGCGGAAGAGAGAGCGCACCACGAACGGTTGCTCGTCACAACCGTAGATCTAGAGATGGCCCGGTCCAGAATCCGGAGCCTTGAACAAGACTTGGACAGGGTCACAAGGGAAATGGCTCAATTGGCTTTGACAATACAAGTCCAAGCACCGGTGACTCCGGGCAATGTACAGAATAAAGCGTCAGATCAACCTGTACATAGCAATCAGACCCCAGCAACGGAAACCGTTCCGGAGAGAAATGCGGCACAAGCCCAAGAGCTTGTGGACTTAAAGGATGAGCTAGCTACCCAAGAAGCGCTGAGGAGCCGCGAAAGAGAGTTGAAGACGGCAGCGGAGGCAGAACTCAAAAAGACTGCTGAGAATCTACGCCGGGCCGAGGAGAGCTTACCAAAAGGCCACCAAGCGTACGACCGGCTCAAGGAGGAAAAGGAGAAAATGCTGCAAGAGAAGGACAGGCTCCGGAGAAACGCCGAAACAGAAGTAGAGCGCCTGAAAGAGGAACTCCGGCAGCTAAAGGACCGGGAGGACCGGAACCATCGCCAGATCAACGGCAAGCTCAAACAAAAAACGGAGGAATTTGAGCACTTGCACCGGGAGTATAAACGGTTGCAAACGGAGCGCAAGGAACGGACGGATGAGCTCCGGCAAGCAGTTGATCGGACCGCAACGGCGTACGCTAAGGAACAAGCGGAAACCAGAAGACGGTTGGAAGAGGCGGAGAAGGTTCGGACAGAGCTCCTCAGGCAACAGCAGGCGGAAAAAGAAAGAGCGGCGGAGGTACTGCAGAGGCTGCAAACAACATATCAAGGGCAGCTGACGCGCTACAGAGAGCAGGCGGAGGATACGGCTAATCTCATTAAGCAGTTGAAGGAGGAACGACAAGTTGTGGAAAGTAGAGCGCAAATGGGAGCAAGTCGCATCCAGGATATCATGCGGGCCTGGTTGAACCAGACCAAGAGCTTGATTGACAACGGTTCCGTCAAATGGTGGACCAAGTGGGCCACGAATGCGGCGGAACTCCAATTGCTCCGGGCCGACGTAGAGAACCGGCGGAAGGAGGGAGATGATTGCTATATGCTGACTTCCGAAGACTTCACCGGCATAAGAGATGAGCTGGCCGAAGACTTTCAAGCCTTGGCAGAGGACCAACTAGGGCAAGTTCGGCAACTTGTAGCTCAGCTGGACGACGACAGGCTGGAGGCGCAGATCCAGTTTGAAAGCTACGAGAGGTCCCGGATCCGGGAAGAGAAAGCACGAGAACCAGTAACGGTCAATCTCAGTGATGAGGAACCGTTACTGGAAGGAGACCGGACCGGAAGCAGTCAAACGGAGATGCCGGAGTCAGAGAAACAAACGGAGCAGCCGCCTATAGAGATGCTGGAGTCAGAGAAACAAACGGAGCAGCCGCCTATAGAGCAGCTGGAGCAGCCTCAGTCCCAACCACAACCACATCAGCAGCAGCAAGCACAGCCGCAACAACCACAACCGGAAGAACAAGTGGAAACTCTGGAAGAAAGTATTTTGGACAATTTGGGTGAACAATGAAGGGGCCGAGAAGGGTTCGACGTACAAGGTACTGTCCCACGGGCGTGCCATGTGTTACCGGCCAGCAAGGACTCCAAAATACGGAGTGAAGGAATTAATTAAGTATGGTTGTGAATAAGCATAGTATGGACGGACGGACTGGAAACGGTATGCCGTTCTAGATCCGGACGGATCCCGAATAGGTGCGATAGGCACCGTTTTGTACTACGGGCCGGAAACCTATTTAAAGGCCCGGACCCCATTGTAATCGCAGCGGATAATTAATAGAGCGTATGGTGTTTATACTTCTGTGTTGATTTCCGTTCTGTACTTACTGTTATATCTTACGCGTTCAATTAACAATAGCGCTCTAATCGTGTAACCTACTTAAGTCGGTGTAATCGTTGAGTCATAATCCTATGCCGTAATCACCCTTTGGTGAAGTGTCTCCGTGACACCTTGTGTTAGGCCTTGTCCGGTCAGAGAATAACAGATAACGGAGGGGAATACCGGGGGCAGTTCGAGGAGTACTGTCGCTCGAAGGGAATCCGGCTCGAGTTTACTGTGCCGAAGACGCCGAAACTGAACGGGCTGGCCGAGAGGATGAACCGGACCATAATGGAGAGGGTCCGGAGTATGCTGGCGCATGCGAAATTACCCAAGGGATTTTGGGCTGAGGCAATGTCGACGGCGACATACGTGATAAACAGATCACCCTCAGTACCTTTGGATGGAGACACGCCGCAGAGAGTGTGGACCGGTAGGGAAGTATCCTACCAGCATCTGAAGGTGTTCGGGTGTCTCGCATATGTGCATGTGGCAAAGGACCGGAGAGGAAAGCTAGATCCAAAGACCCGGCCATGCATATTCCTCGGTTACGGCGATGACGAGTTCGGCTACCGAGTATGGGACCCGGTCGACAAAAAGATATTTCGGAGTCGTGATATCATCTTCATGGAGGACAAGACACTCGCCGACTGGGAGTCGGAGAAGAAGATGAAGAGCTCCAAGTCGACCGGTGAGGATCAACTCTACGAGGAGCAGTCCCGACCGGCAAGGGACCGGTTAGCACTCGAGGATCCGGCCGAAGACGGTGAAGAAACAGAACCGGCCGAGGAAGATGAAACTGATACCGGAACCGGCCCCGATCCCGAAATGGATTCGGATGAAGAGGAAACGGAGGAGCCGGTTACCGAAGCTCCGGAACGGAGATATCCTCTAAGAGAGAGAAGGCCCCCCCGGAGATTTCCGGAACCAGAGCACGTGCTGCTAACCGACGAGGGGGAGCCGGAGAGTTTTGAAGAAGCAAAGCTTGACACCCATAGCCGCAGGTGGTTAAGTGCCATGCAGGAGGAGATGGATTCCCTGCATGAGAACCACACATATGAACTTGTGGAGTTGCCGAAAGGAAAGCGGGCACTTCGAAACAAGTGGGTGTTCAAGCTGAAACCGGGAGATGCCGAAAACCCCCCGAGATACAAAGCCAGGATCGTGGTGAAGGGGTTCCAGCAGAAGAAGGGCGTCGACTTCGACGAGATATTTGCCCCGGTAGTGAAGATGACCTCCATCCGGACGGTGCTGAGCATAGCGGCAAGCATGGACCTCGAGGTAGAACAGATGGACGTGAAGACGGCATTCCTTCACGGTGACCTCGAAGAAGAGATCTACATGCAGCAACCGGAAGGATTCGAGAAGAAAGGGAAGGAGCACCTGGTATGCCGGTTGAAGAAGAGCCTTTACGGACTGAAGCAGGCTCCCCGGCAATGGTACCGGAAGTTCGACTCTTTCATGACCGACGAAGGGTACCACAAAACGCAGTCCGATCACTGCGTGTTTGTGAAGAAGTTCGAAGGAGGAGACTTTCTAATACTCCTCCTGTACGTGGACGACATGTTGATCGTCGGACGGGACCAGGTCAAGATACGGATGCTGAAGAAAGCGCTTCACCGAACCTTCTCAATGAAGGACCTGGGTCCGGCGAGGCAAATACTAGGGATGCACATCATCCGGGACCGGAAGAAGAAGCAGTTGTGGCTGTCACAGGAAAAGTACGTGACAAAGGTGCTTCACCGGTTCAACATGTCGGAAGCAAGACCGGTCGGGTCAACCCTCCCGGCAAACTGCAAGTTGTCCAGCAAGCAAAGCCCCAAGACAAAGGCTGAGAAGGAGGACATGATGAAAGTACCATATGCCTCTGCCGTCGGAAGCTTGATGTACGCAATGGTGTGTACAAGACCGGACATAGGATATGCAGTCGGGGTGGTGAGCCGGTACATGAGCAATCCCGGCAAAGAGCACTGGAACGCGGCCAAGTGGATACTCTGATACCTGAAGGGCACGGCAAACGTGTGCCTCCGATTCGGCTCCGGTAAGCCCGAACTCGACGGCTTTACCGATTCGGATATGTCGGCTGATGCAGATACCAGCCGGTCCACATCAGGGTATGTGATGACGTATGCAGGGGGAGCTGTTTCGTGGCAGTCGAGGCTGCAGAAGACGGTTGCGTTGTCAACCACGGAGGTGGAGTACATGGCGGCTGTTGAAGCCGGCAAGGAAATAATATGGATGAAGGACTTCATTAGAGAGCTCGGTATCCGGCAGGAGGAGTACCGACTCTACTGCGACAGTCAGAGTGCCATCCACCTTGCGAAGAACGCGGCCTATCACTCCCGGACGAAGCACATCCAGCGAAGATATCACTAGATCCGGGAAAGGATAGAAGACCAGGAGTTCGTGCTGACGAAGATCCACACGGACGAGAACGGGTCAGATATGCTGACCAAAGTGCTCACACCCGACAAGCTAGAAGCGTGCCGGAAGAGGGTTGGACTGGAAAGACATCCCATGCCGAAGTGAAGGGGGAGTTTGTTGGGATTACAGTCCCTCCGGATGGGATGGTCAGATGTCCGGGAATCGGGAATGAAGACCCGAATGAGGAGTACCCGGTATCGGAACCGGATGATGAAGACCCGGTTTCGGATCCGGATGATGAAGACCCCGGCTACGGAGCCGGATGACGAATGTACCCGGAGAGAGATCCGGATGCGGGGACATATTTGTGAATATGTTTGCCAAGGGCCCTCGAGGCTATGTTTGTAAATAGCCCGAAAGTCATATGTGTATAAATATGACTTAGGGCAAACAGTTTTGTTGTTGTTGCTCATTTTTCTGTTTTCCACTTAGAGGGAGCGAAGTGAGAGCAACCGAGAGAGAGAGTGAGAGAGAGAGAGAGAGAAAGGAAGAGGTCGACACCTCTGTGTAATACCGCCGCCTGTGGCGAGGACAGCGAGCTCAAGGTCGTCGCCTTGCAGCTCGCCATTGTACATTCCCTGCGTATAGTGATAGTTGGAGTCTTGCACTCCCGTGGTTTTTCCCGTCTAGGGTTTTCCACGCTAAACCCTGTGCATTCGAGTCTCTCTCTGTGTTTTCGATTTACTGTCCTCGGTTGTGGCCGAGAGGTGAAGGTTTTGAAAGCGTCAATTTCTAACAGAATCAACGATTAATCCGACTTATTTAGGCTACTTAGTAAGATCGTCCTTAATAATCACACGCGTAAGATATAACAATGAATGCAGAATGGCAATTAACATAGAGAGATAAAAACACTAAGCTTTATTAATTAACCGTTGCTCATTACATTGTATCCGGGCCTTTAAATAGGTTTCCGGTCTGTAGTACAAAACGGTGCCATCCGCACCTGTTCGGGATCGGTCTGGATCCGGAACGGCATACCGATTCCGGTCCGTCCGTCCACACTCATAGCTTACTTACAACCATTCCTGATAATTAAATAACTCCCCGTTTCACACTCTAGACTCCTTTGCTGGCCGGGCGGTAGCACATGGTACGCCCGTGGGACAGTACCTTGTACGTCGAATCCACATCCGACCCTTGGTATTCTTCGTCCAAAATATCCAGAATGCTTTGTTCGAGAGTCTCCAATGGTTCATCTGGAATTGGTTGTTGTTGTTGTTGTGGTTGCTGCTGCTGCTGTTGTTGCTCCGTTGATGGCTGCTGTGACTGGTCCTTTGGTGGATGTTGCGGCTGCTCCTTCGTTTGTTGCTCTGACACCAGCGTCTTGTCGTTGCTCCCTCCGTCGTAGTGGTCTCCGGTTCACTGGTTCCGGGCTAGCCCTCTGTTGGCGACGGTTCCTCATCACTAAGGTTAACCGTTGTCGCTTCCCGTGCTTTTTCTTCCCGAACCCGGGACCACTCGTAGCTTTCAAACTGGATTTGAGCGTCCAGCCTATCATCGTCTAGCTGAGCTACGAGTTGCTGGACCTGCGCCAGCTGTTCATCAGCCAGGACTTGGAAGTCGTCGGCCAGCTCGTCCCGTATGGCGGTGAAGTCCTCGGAAGTCAACGTGTAACAATCATCTCCTTCCTTCCGCCGGTTTGCCACGTCTGCCCGTAGCAATTGGAGTTTTGCTGCATTTTGTGCCCACTTTGTCCACCATCTTACGGAGCTTTCGTTAATCAAGCGTTTTGTCTGATTCAGCCATGCCCGGAGGATGCATTGAATCTGGCCCGTTCCCAATTGCGATTTGATCTTCGCAGCTTGCCGTTCCTCCTTCAATTGCTTGATGATTTTGACGTTGTCTTCCGCCTGCTCCTTGTAATGCGTTAATTGCCTTTGATATGTACTTTGTAATTTTTGCAATACCGTTGACGCTCTCTCCTTTTCTTCCTGCTGCTGCTTCTGGAGCTCCATCCGGACCTTCTCTGCCTCGTCCAACCGTCTTGTATTTTCCGCTCGTTCGTCGGCGAGCGCCGTCGCGGCCCGATCAACTTCCTGCTGGAGCTCGACCACCCATTCCTTATGCTCCATTTCCAGCCGTTTGTAGTCCCGGTGCAGGTGCTCAAAATCATCTGTCTTTTGCTTGAGCCGTGCGTTGATCTGTCGACGGGCCCGGTCCTTGCGGTCCTTCTGCTGGCGGAGCTCTTCTTTTAGCCGTTCAATTTCCGTTTCCGCCGTCTTCCGCAGCTTGTCCTTTTCCTGCAGCACTTTGTCTTTTTCTTCCCTTAGCCGGTCGTACGCTTGATGGCCTTTCCGGAGGCTCTCCTCTGCCCGGCGGAGGTTCTCAGCAGTCTTCTTTAATTCTGCTTCGGCCGCTGTCTTCAATTCCCGTTCACGGCTCCTGAGCGCTTCTTGTGCGGCAAGTTCATCTCTCAATTTTGCAAGCTCCTGGGCTTGCGCCGCATCTTTCTCTGTGACGGGTTCCGTTGCCGGGGTCTTATTAGTATGTATAGGTTGGTCTGGTTCTTTATTCTGTACACTTACCAGAGTCACCGGTGATTGGATCTGTGTTGCCGTTAAGGACATTTCTGTCGTGACCTGATCCAAGTCTTTTTCAAGGCACCGGATTCTGGACCGGGCCGTCTCTAGTTGTTCGGTTGTGATGAGCAATCATTCGCTTTGCGCTCTTTCTTCCGCCTCAATATATCCCACTGCTCCGGCAATCTGTTCGCCTATCCACTGGAGCCATAGGCTACTGGTGCATTGTTGTTGCGCTTGCACGGAGGTTTGACGGATTGGCTCGCTTGTAGGTGGGTGGTCTCGCCTGATTGCGCCAAGTTGCAATTCCGTTTCTGCCCGTGGACCACCCTGTTGTCCTGGTTCCCCTTGCGCTTCTTCTTGGTTGGCCGAGGGAGGCTGCATTGACCTTTCCGGTTCTGGCGGGATGGGACTTCCCGGTGTTGCCATGCGCACCGGTTCCGGTTCCTCCCTTGGCGTGGGAGTCTCAGTATGGGGAACCGGTGTTCCCTCCATTTGAGGGTCTGAACGTTTCCTGGCTGCCTCAACGGTCCTTGCCGACGACCGTCACTAGAGGTGCTCCGTAGGCTCCTCCTCTATTTCCTCTTCCTAAATCCCGGCATTGAGTTTTGCCACCAAGGGGTCCGCTTCTCTATTCACCGGTCGGCGGAGTGTAACCTTTATGGGCCGTACCGGTGGTTCCTCCTGCGCATCCGTTGGCGGCTTCCGGCTGGCGCTCTCCTTTGCCGCCTGTTCTGTGTCCGCCGCCTTCCCCTTAGTGGCCTTAGAGGCCAACAACTGTTGTCTTTTGGAAGCAGTCTTTGGGGTGCCGTCCGCCACTCTTCCCCACTTCTTGGGCTAGACGGGCTGGACGGGTGGCACAAGCAAGGTGACCCACTGCGTTACGGCGTGCCATATCCTCCGTCCGTCTCGGCCTTCTTTGCCGTCTTTGCCTCTGACGATCTCGATCGCCGCACACAAACCGTCTGCGATCAATACCGGCCAATCCACCTTGATCCCTTCATAGGTGGCGATGATCATCCCTGCCCAGTTCTGCGGCATGACAGGGGGTCTAGGGTACACATGGCCGTATTCGTGGAGCACACGAGCAATCTCGCGAAACAACATATCTCCGCCGCCCTGTGTCCGGTAGCCCTTGCTGGCTAGGGAGTACTCACCAAAATACTTGATGAGTTGTTCTGAGGTCGGATTGTCAATTGTGAGTATGCCTCCCTCCAGAAGGCCTGTTAACGCTCGGATCGCCTCCGCCGTTATGACCTCTGTGTCGATTTCCTTGATCACCTTGTCGGCTTCTTTGTGTGGCGGTACCTCCATAATCATCAAGAAGCCCTCGAGCCCGTGTTGCTTTAGCCATTTCTTGGCGACTTCCGACAGCGTTTGCGGGTCCATGTTTGTGTCGAGGTCGGATTGTGGTGGCGAGGTTGGATGGCGATGAGAGTGAGATTGAGAGAGAGAGAGAGTTCAGAAAGCGGGGGTTCTCTATGCGTAGGTTCTGGTCTGATGTGGTAGTATAGGCTGGTGTGGCATCCGAGCCTGCTCCGTTGGCTGGCCCATTCGCTGGCATAGGTCACATTCTTTTGCGTACCGTACCGCATCTCTTAATGTCGTTGGCCACCATAGGCCAGTTTGCCATATTTTCCTGGCCGTCGCATCTCTGGCATAGTGACCTCCGACAACTCCGCAGTGGGCTTCCCATCAGTATGAGGTCCTTTTCATCGCTGCGCACAGCCCATCTCCATATGCCGTCCGCGCCCTTGTGGTAAAGTGTGTCTTGCAGTAAGCAGAAATGTCGCGTTTGCACCGCCAGGCGTTTCCTTTCGTCCTGGTTCATCTCTTCCGGAGGCAGTCCAGTGCTTAGAAACTGGTGCATATTTGTGAGCCACTTGTCTTCCTATGCCACCATCTCATCTGCTGCCGTTTCCGTAGTGACTCGAAACAGCTCTGCATCCGGAAACTTGTCCGCTACCCCGTCACCCGTCTCTCTAGACTCTAATCGGCTTAAGTAATCCGCTACGGCATGCTGTATACTGGGTCGGTGGAATATTTCGAACTCGAATTCCTGTAACAGTAAGGTCCACCGGGCCAACTTACCGGTGAGTGACGCCTTGGACACTAGGTAAAGGAGTGCCGAATGATCTACATGGAAGGAAAACTTCCTTCCCAATAAATAATGCCGAAACTTTGTCACACTGTAGATCATCCCTAGAGCTTCCCGTTCCGTGGTAGAGTAGTTCCGTTCCGCTTGGGATAACTTTCGGCTGGCATAGTACACTGGC
This sequence comes from Azolla caroliniana, assembly GCF_043228905.1. Classification (NCBI taxonomy): domain Eukaryota; kingdom Viridiplantae; phylum Streptophyta; class Polypodiopsida; order Salviniales; family Salviniaceae; genus Azolla; species Azolla caroliniana. Next base: position 10,523,979 of record NW_028230448.1, read on the forward strand.
CGGTACCACTTTGGCTCCGTAAGCTGCATCAATACACTTCCGATTGCGATGTCGGAGGCGTCCACGAACACATGAAATTCTTTACTCCAATCTGGAGGCTGCACTACCGGTGCTTGCGACAATAGTACCTTGAGGGCCCTATACGCCCAATCCTCAGTGTTGGTCCACCGGAATGGTGTCCGATGTACGGTGGCATGCAACGGTGTAGCCAGGTCAGCCAAGTATCGAAGCATCCGGCTGTGCCATCAGATCTGGCCTAAGAACTAGCTCAATGTCTTTGCCGTTGCCAGCGCCGGTGCTTCTAATATGGCTTTCACTTTGTCTGGGTCGACTGCAATGCCTTCCTGGCTCATAATATGTCCTAGTAAGGTTCCACTGGACACGCCAAATACACACTTCGCCGGATTCAAGCTTAGCCGATACGCTCTACACTTTTCTAGACAAAGATGGAGGTGCTGAAAATGGTCCTCCTCCCAGCTATAGACGGCGAAATCGTCAAGGAAAACCTGCATAAAAGCCGGGATATATTCACCAAAGATTTCCATGATGATTCGTTGAAATGTTGCCGGTGCGGTTTTGAGTCCAAACATCATCACCACGGCCACAAACACCCCCCATTCGGTGACGAAAGCCGTTTTCTCTTGATCGTCGGGATGCATCCGGATCTGATTGTACCCGCTGAATCCGTCTAGAAAACTATAGACCTCATGGCCGGCGACGGCATCCAACACTCCATCTGTGAACGGAAGTGGAAACGCATCCGTTACCGTAGCCGCATTGAGTTTCCGGTAGTCCACACAAACTCGAATTTTTCCGTTCTTTTTCGGTACGACTACGATCGGGCTCAACCATGTCGCTTTCTTTACTGGACGGATAAAGCCCACTCTTAGCAGTTTGTCGATTTCCTCCTTGACTTTGGCAGCATAATTGGGATTCATCCGGTACCGTCTCTGTGCCACTAGTTTTGCGTCCTTGCTCAAGTGAATTTGATGCTGGTATAACTGAGGGTCGAGCCCTCGCATGTCTTCGTATGACCAGGCGAACACGTTGCGGAATTCTGTGAGAAGTGTAAGCATCGCCGTTTTGTCTTCAGACTTCATCTCCTTGGCGATGTGCACTGATTTTGCTTCGTCCGTGGTCCCTAGGTTCACCTCTTCAAGTTGCGACGCTTTTAGGCACTGTGAAATGGCCATTTCCCGTTCCAACGCTTCCTGAGCTTGCCGTAACTCTCGGATTGCGTCTTTATCCGGTTCTGCTTCAATCTCTTCCGATTGCGGTAAGTATGGTGCTACTGCTTCGGCAATGTCAATTTCGAAGAGGGGTACGATCTTCGGGTTTTCCTGCAAGTACTGAGCTTCTTCTTCGTCAGCTAACCCTTCTAGCATGTTGACGCACTCTGCATACAACGATGTACATTCCTTGCCAGTGCTTGTCCTTGGCTGTGTTGGTAACCGTACCTTGGCTTTTCCTCGCCGGAAGGTAATTATATTTTTCCTCCAATTCAGTTTGATATGTGCCGTTTTCAACCACGGCCGCCCCAGCAATAGCGGGTATGCGCCTTGTGCCTGTAATTGTAGCACTACTGTCGAGATGTGAAATGTATGACCGCCAACGATGACTTCTAATTTTCGTATTAATCCTGTCGGCCGCACTGAGCTTGTATCGGCCATCCGTAACCAGAACGGACACGGGTCCCACTCGTGGATTCCTAGAGCATCACACGTCCGGAGGCTTATTACATTCACCCCGGAGCCTCTGTCTATAACTGTGTTGGGGAGTTCTTTCCCTTTTACAATGGCAGTGATTACCAGACTGTTGGTGTCCACCACCGTTGGTCCCTCCTCCGGATTCAAGAAGACTACCGGTGCCGGTGATGATTCTCCTGCCGTCATGGCCGTCTTTAGTCCTTCCGTGAATCTTGGCACGAGCTATAGGCGTCTTCCTAGTGGCAACGTAATCTGGCATCACTCGCAACGCCAGCCATGTCTCGTTCTCGGAGTGACTGCCGCCGGCAAGCCCTACGGTGTCGTGCCTTTCGGCTCCAGATCGTTGCGTGAGTCGGGTGGGAACCGCTGGGGTTTTGGACTAGGAAGAGGAGAGTTTTAAGGCTAATAAGAATATAAATATGTTGTAAGAAAGGGTTATAGCAAACTCGTGAATCCCACGAGTGTATTGTATTAGATTAATCAATATGAATATAAGAATATAAACTTCGGTTGAAAGAGAATGATATAGAATTCTCGTGAATCCCACGAGTATAGTTTATTAATTGGTGTTTTTTAGAAACATATCCAGTTTCCAAGTATTTCACACACAATTACATTGTGCTTCCCATCCTTATGTAGTGATGAGGAAGTCTTAGTAATCCATGCTTTTTCTCTAACTATAGACCCCATGCTTTTCCTATAGATAGACTATATGCTTTATCTAAAGTGATCATGCTTTTTCTAACTTGTGCGTTTTTTATCATGCACGCTAGATGTGTATGTGTAGCTTTTTCTTTTGTTATGCGTTTTTCTAATGTTTATCCTAGCGTGAATTTACCTTTCTATGTGGGACATCTATGCTTTAACACTAATGAAATGCTAGTGTAATGGTAAGACATTACATTATTAACATGGAGGTGCAAGGTTCGAATCTTGCCCTATGCATGTTCCATTTATTTTGCTATTTTCTTCTATTTCTTCATTTTTTATTGAATCTAATACTATATACGTTTTTCACGTAGTATACAAAATACACTACGACAACGGTATTATCCTTTTGCCGCTGTAAGTCTGTGACATTTTGCTCGTTTTCTTTTTTCACCCATTCCGTCGCTTGCTTCCGGATGGTCTCCTGCGTCTCCCATTCCTTGGCCATGCCCTTCGACCTTGTGGTCACCTGCTGCAGATCTACCACTTCAGGGACTACCATATTTACTGTCGGTCGTTTGTCATAGCTCTTCGCCGGGCATTGATTACTATAATGGCCTTCCTGTCGGCAGTAGTAGCAGTAGCCTTTCCGGGTATTGCTGGATTCGGCATTGTTTGTTGTACCCGAGGTAGGTCCCGTGGTAAGCGCGGGGTTTTGGGCCGGTTGGTTGCTTGAAGCTCCTTGTTCCGGATCCCGTGGGTAGCTGCCTTTTTTGAAATGTCATTTTTTGTTATAGTTCTTCTTATTGCGGTACTCTTGACGAGGTTGGTCGTTATATCTGCCGTATTCCTCCCGTTGCTGACAATACCCGGGGGAGTGCTCCCGGTCGTAATGTTCGTATCGTCTATTGTAATCTCGGTACCGATCATATCTATCATGCCGATCAGAGTTATCCCGTCGATCACCGTACCGGACATCATTCTCCCGTCGATCGCCATACCGGACATCCTGTGCCGGTCGGTCGCGGTCCATTCGCCGTCAGCGTTCCTCTTCTTCATCCCGGCTGCTGCGTGGCTCTATTTGTCTGACGGGCGGTGCTTGCCGGTTCAATAGATTATACTCCCACCTATCCGTCGTATGGCCCTTGGATTGACAGATTACACATTGCGTCCTCATAGTGCATTCTAGTGCCGAGTGTCCGGAATTCAAGCAGGTTGTGCATTGTATTGCTTGCCGAAACCGGAGGTCTTCATCGGACGGTAACGCCCGTTGGAGTGCTCCTAGTGTGAGCCAGGAGCTTGTCTTTTCCATCTCTCTCACCCGGTCAATGACCTGGTCGATGGTACTTGTGCGGAAGTCAATTACCGTGCAAACCATTCGTAGGGGTTCCCAGAGCGCATTTAAGAATATAGTCCGTAATTCCTCCTCCGGGGGTGCGCGGGCAAGCTGACTATGCATCCGTTGAAACCGGATGACAAACTGGGGAATGCTCTCCCCTGCCTCCTGTCGGATGGTATAAAATAAGCCCACCATTACTGTTTGGTCCACCTCCTTTTGGAAAAAATGCAAGAATTTAGCTTTTAAATCTGTGAAGGTGGTGATGGTAGACGGGTCCTACGTCCGGCGCCATCTCGCTGTTGGTCCCTCCAATGTGACGCCAAATTCCGCTATCTTAGAGCGTTCCTCTTCCTCCGGGGTCAATCCCTGGGACACATGGTTTGCTTCCCATGTTTGTTCAAAGGCGTGAACATGAGCTTCCGCGTCCGGATCATCTCTATACTTGGAGTACTGGAACGGCATGTCGTCGTCCGGTATCGGTGCGTGGGTAGGCGGTGTTGGTGGTCGTTCCTGGTTTTTCTCCGGCGTCGGTGGTCTTTCCTGATTTGTTTCCGGCGGCGGTGGTCTTTCCTCTTCTTTTGGTGACGGAGGCCTGTCCTCCTCGACTTCCGGTGTCAGAGGTCGCTCTTCCTCTACTGGTTCCGGAGGTTCCAGCCTTAGCAATTCCGGTTCCGGTGTCGGTAAGGTGTCTGATCCTTCGTCCTCCGGTCCGCCCGGGGTTTCGTTGCTGCTACGGTAGTTCGTGTGCACGTTGTATTCCCCTTCGGAATCCGATTCATACGCTGAAAAGGCTTCTGCTTCGCCTTCTCCGCTTGCCAACGCCTGGAGAAGGGATTCGGTTTCCCGGAGGCTGCTTAGGCTGCTGTCGTCGTCTGAGTGCGATGTTTGCTGTAACCAGAGGGACTCCTCTGCTCCTCTCCGGATTACATTGGAAAACGAGTGATCCGCTCTAATTTCCTGCGCCGCTTGCTGAAAAGCCTCCCGTCTCCTTTGCCTTTCGGCAAGGCATCGAGTTCGATCTGTAACCAGGTCGTGCGTTGATCTAGTCATCCATTCGTGCCGTCGTTCGTTGCAAAAACAGGAATCGTGGTCGCCAAAAACTGTGTTAATTCTTAGGGCCGGACAATGGCCTAACACAAGGTGTCTACGGAAGACACTTCACCAAAGGGGTGTTACGGCAAGAGGATTAGAATCAATGATTAATCTGACTTAATTAGGCTACTTAGTAAGATCGTCCTTAATAATCACACGCGTAAGATATAACAATGAATGCAGAACGACAATTAACATAGAGAGATAAAAACACTAAGCTTTATTAATTAACCGCTGCTCATTACACAGTGGCAGCAACTTGTTGCGTGTATGTCCCTCTAGTGGAAGGATGATCCGACTGTTCTGAAAGTCGACAGTCGAAGAGTCGGAAAACAGGAGCCGAGTTGATGAGGAACTCGGCCGAGGCCAAAACCAGAATCGTGTAAATAGCCAACTTGCGAGACTATAATTTGTAAATAGTCTAAGTGTGCGCCCCATGAGGGCTATGTATGTAAATAACTAGAAAGTTGTGTAAGTATATATGCAACTAGGGCAAACTCTTAGTTGTGTGTGGGAAAAAAGAACAGAGTTAGAACTATAGAACAGATGAGTGAGAGAGAGAGTGAGAGAGAGAGAAGTGTGAGCCGCGCCATATCTATGTGAGTAACAGCAAATGCGAAGAGCCCTATGCGGCTGATACACTCGACAAAGTGTTGTATTCCTCTCGGTGTTGTATATCCACTTTCTATAGTGAAGAAATCTGTTCACCCGTGGTTTTCCCCGTTTTAGAGTTTCCACTTAAATCTCTATGCACCATTGTTCATCTTGTCTTTTCTGGTATTTCTGTAATTCGTATTTCAGCATTGTCTGCTCATTGTGATTTATATATTCCGCAACGATTTCTCAACAAAGTGGTATCAGAGCTTGAGCTGCAAGCATGGAAGGAGGTGTGAGCGGATTCCCAGGTATGATAGTTCTAAACTCTCAGAACTATGTAGACTGGAAGATAAAGATCGAAGACCTTCTCATAGTAAAAGACCTGTACGAGCCAATCAATAGAGCAGAAATACCTAGGGGGGTATTGGAGTCGGACTGGAAGCTTTTGAATACGAAGGCAGTGGCCACAATCCGACAACGTGTCAATGTAAGTGTCCTTTAGCATGTGGCAAACGACACGAATGCCCACGAGATGTGGCAGAAGCTGTCGGGTTTGTACGAGAGGAAGAACGTGCTAAACAGAACCTCGCTAATGAGAAAGATCGTACGACTGAAATACAAAGACGGTGAGAGCATCGTCGAACACATCATCACATTTATGGGGTATGTAAATCAACTTGTTGCGACCAAGTTTCCCTTGGATGACGCAATGCAGGCCATCCTGCTGATGTGCACACTACCGGAAAGTTGGGAGAACCTGGTGGTTAATCTCAGCACCTCCTGTCAAGAAGAGAACTTGTCTTTACAAATGGTGAAGACAAGCATCCTAAACGAGGAGGCAAGGAGAAAGGACAAAGGAGTCCTGTCCCAAACGGAGTCGAATCTGATTGTTAACTCTTAGGGCCGGACAATGGCCTAACACAGGGTGTCTACTGAAGACACTTCACCAAAGGGGTGTTACGGCAAGAGGATTAGAATCAACGATTAATCCGACTTAATTAGGCTACTTAGTAAGATCGTCCTTAATAATCACACGCGTAAGATATAACAATGAATGCAGAACGGCAATTAACACAGAGAGATAAAAACACTAAGCTTTATTAATTAACCGCTGCTCATTACATTGAATCTGATATCGACTGGAAGGCTTGACGATGAAGACTACAATGGTAGCTTTCAGAATGGCACGTGGAAATTCTACAGAGGAAATCTCATAGTGGCCCGAGCACAGAAAGAAGGCACATTGTACATGATGCATGCCCGACTGTGCAAATCGGAAGTAAATGTGGCAGCCGACTCGGCAAGGGAGATATGGCATAAAAGGCTAGGCCACATGAGTGAGAAGGGAATGCACCTGTTAGCAGACCAGAAATTTCTACCTGAAGTCCAGGGAGTGCACCTGGAGAACTGTGTCGACTTCTTAGCCGGAAAGCAGAACAGGGCGGCATTCCACACAAGACCATCGAGGAGAAGAGAAGTTGCACTAGAACTAGTGCACACGGATGTGTGCTATGTGGATGCTCCATCACATCGAGGAGGACAGTACTTTGTAACGTTTATTGACGACTACAATCGGAAAACATGGGCCTTCGTACTAAAGTCGAAGGATCAAGTACTATGGGTTTTGAAGGAGTTCCAAGCAAGAACCGAAAGAGAGTCTGGTCGAAAACTGAAGGTTGTCCGAACCGACAACGGTGGCGAGTACAAAGGGCAGTTCAAAGAATACTGCAAGTGCCAAGGTATTCAGATCGAATACACAGTGCCAAAGACCCCAGAGTTGAACGGGCTTGCAGAGAGGATGAATCGAACGATCATGGAGAGGGTGAGGAGCATGCTTTCTCATGCAAAATTGTTGAAATCCTATTGGGCTAAGGCGATGTACACAACTGTTTATCTGATCAACAGGTCTCCCTCAGTACCTCTAAAGGGCGATGTCCCACAGAGGGTGTGGACAGGGAAGGATGTCTCCTACCAACACCTGAGGGTGTTCGGATGTTTGGCATATATGCATGTACCAAAGGATCAGAGGTCAAAGCTCGATAGCAAGTCGAAAGCATGCATATTCATGGGATACTTGGAAGAGGAGTTCGGTTACAGGTTGTGGGACTTAGTCGACAAGAAGGTAGTGAGAAGTTGGGATTTAGTCTTTCTAGAAGACAAGAAAATTGAAGACTGGAAGCAACAGAAGTCGGAACCGACTCCCCAGTCAACCTCGACTACCATTTACTTAAGGCCAAGTGAGTCGTCACCGACAGCTATAAGGAGACAACTGGCCGATAGAGCCGAATCTGAGTCGGTCGACTCAGAAAGACCGACAGGCTATGAGTCAGAGTCGGTAGATCTGCTAAAATCAATTTAGGAATATGAGTTGGAGCTGTCCAACCTAGAGATGTTGATTGATGAGCAGAATCCCGAGTAAAGAGAAGAGTTGGCAGAGACATCCGGAAAAGAGCCAATAACGAGTGGACGAAGGTACCCACTCAGGGAAAGGAAGGCACCGATTACATATGCCAGTCAATACATCCTCTTGACTGATGACGGTGAACTGGAGTGCTATGAAGAAGCCATTGCCGACGAGAGCAGAGAAAAGTGGCTGAACACGATGCAAGAGGAGATGGAATCCTTACATGCGAATTACACCTATGACCTAGTAGAGCTGCCGGAAGGTAAGAGAGCACTCAGGAATAAATGGGTCTACAAGGTGATGACTGGAGAAGTCGATAGTGAGCCCAAGTATAAAGCCCGCATAGTGGTAAAGGGTTTCCAACAAAGGAAGGGCGTCGACTTTGACGAAATATTCGCACCAGTCATGAAGATGACATCCATACGAACTGTTCTATGCATTTCTACACGGAGAGCTGGAAGAAGAAATCTACATGCAGCAACCCGAAGGCTTTGAGGAGAAAGGGAAAGAGAACCTGGTGTGTCGATTGAGGAAAAGCTTGTATGGATTGAAACAACCTCCACGCCAATGGTACAAGAAATTTGAGTCCTTCATGATGGAACATCGGTTCGAGAAAACGCAGGCTGATCACTGTGTGTTCGTCAAAAGGTACGAGGAAGGAGATTTCTTGATTCTCTTGCGATCTGTTGATGATATGTTGATAGTCGGTCAAGATGCAAGGAAGATCGGAAGCTTGAAGAAAACTCTCGGCAAGTCATTTGCCATGAAAGACCTTGGACAGGCAAAGCAAATCCTAGGAATGCACATAACCCAAGACAGAGCTCGGAAGGTGCTATGGTTGTCACAATAGAAGTATGCGATGAAGATCCTAGAGAGATTCAACATGTCAGATGCAAAGCCGGTCGGCTCCGTTTTGCTGACAAATTGCAGACTGAATGCGAAATAGTGTCCGAAAGGGCAGAAGGAAAAGGCTAAGATGAAGAAGATACCATCCTCAACAGTCGGTAGTCATATGTACGCTATGGTCTGTACGATACCGGACATAGCATTTGTTGTGGGAGCAATAAGCCGATATATGAGTAATCCAGGGAGAGAACACTGGGCAACAGTGAAGTGGATACTCAGGTACTTGAAAGGCACCTTGGAGGTGTGCCTAAGGTATGGTGTCGGAAAACTTGTACTGTAAGGTTTTACTTATTCGGACATGTCAGGAGATGTCGACTCAAGCCGATCCACGTTAGGGTACATGATGACCTATTTAGGGGGAGCAGTGTCGTGGCAATCATGACTGCAAAAGTATGTAGCCTTGTCGACTACAAAGGCAGAGTATATGGCGGCGGTAGAGGCCGGAAAAGAGCTGATCTGGATGTGAAATTTTCTCACCGAACTAGGCATGAAGCAAAAGGAGTTCTTGCTTCACTATGACAGCCAAAGTGCCATACACCTACCCAAGAACGCGGCATACCACTCCCGGACTAAGCACATACAGACAAGGTATCACTGGTTGCGGGAAAGAGTTGAAGATGGAGAGTTCGCTCTAGTAAAGATCCATACTGACGACAATGGATCTAACATGCTGATGAAGAACCTACCCATGGACAGACTCAGATTCTGTCGACAAAATACAGGACTGACAAATTTCCTCCCACAGGAGTGAAGGGCGAGTTTATTGGGTGTATGTCCCTCCAGTTCATACATGCATACATTAAATGCACATACATACATAATATACATTCATACTAAACATAATATTCAAATATTCATGTTTTTTTAATTTAGATTTTGCCTCCTCCTTTGCTCCCTTGTCTTCTCTCCTCATTGCTGTCGTTGCCTCTTCTCCCCTTGTTGCTTCTATCCTCGTTTTACCATGTTTGGTCTCGTTTTGCCGCCGTTGCTGCTGCCACTTGCCTTGTCGTGCCGCTTTTGCTCACCATTATTCTCTGTCGGGGTTGCGGCAACTACTCTACAAATAGTTTACAAGTACACATAAGTACAAACATCATACATACATAATGCACATAGACATAAACCAACACATAAATTCTTAGAGAGAGACACACACACACGTACATACATACATACATACATACATAAACACACACACATAACATATACAATCATAAACATAGGCCATGCATACAATACATACAATAAATGAAATTAATACTACACAATACAATATGTACATACATACACACATATCTATATACACATATAAACACTTACATACATACACATTTACACATATAACACATACATACAATACAATATGTACACATATACATACATACACATGGAATACAATATAATACATACACACACACACGTGTAGAATATACATACACATGGACACATATATATGTTGTATGAAACATATACACACACACAAACAAACATCACACACATCACACATGCCATACATACAATAAATGCAATTAAATAAAATACAATACAATATGTACATAATACACACATACCTATATACACATGCAATACAATCCATACAATACCTATATACACATGCAATACAATCCATACAATACCTATATACACATGCAATACAATCCATACAATACCTATATACATATATAACAAATACATACATACACATAACACGATATGTACATACATACATACACACACACACACACACACACACACACAAAATGCAATTAAATAAAATACAATACAATGCATGTACATACATACACATATACACACATAACACAATATGTACATACACACACACAAACATAACACACAACTCACATCGATACCACATACAAACATATATGGTGTATGGAACATACACACACACACACACACACACACACACACACACAAACATAACACACAACGCACATGCATAGCACATGAAAACATATATGATGTATGGAACATAAATACACACACCCAAACATAACACACAATACACATACATACCACATACAAACATATATGATGTATGGAACATACATACACACACACAAACATAACACACAACACACATGCATACTACATATAAACATATATGATGTATGGAACATACATACACACACATCACACATGCAAACCATATTCACAATGCACACATACACATATATATATGATGTATGGTTATATGAAAAGTTATAGGTGGGCCATTCTACGTGTAGATAATGGATGAAGAATCTATCATTGAAGTGTTTGAACATGAGAGTGATGATGAAGATAAACCTTTGGGCATATGCAAAGATCCGAGTGGAAATAATTGAGGACGATATATTTTATGAACCATTTTCCTTTGTGTACACAAAACATAATATTTTGAATGGGAAACAAGAAGAAAACTGGTGTTTAAAAGAACATAAAGTCTATATCAAGCCATTATTGATAAACAACAAAAAGACTCTTCAAAAGAATCATGCACTAATGTTGAGGGTTCATTGTTGAGTCAAGCCAGGGAAAATTTTAAAGATACATCTCCAATTAAAACAATCTAGGATAAGATTCCCAAAGATGTTTTAGTTAAATGGATGATAGAATGTAATAGGATACGTGTAAAATTAAGCAATGCTACAATTCCTCGAGATGATAAATTTGAGTTGAATGTTTAGAATTTTTGTGGAAAAACAGTCATGAGATTATGGTACAATGAGTGTGGAAAACCTTATGGTGTTGGTTCTACGGAAGCAAAAGTAGCAAATGTGTGTATTAATAATTTTTTTAGAAGTCATATTAAGAGCCTAAATCATGAAAAATGATATTATGCTCGAAGGGGGTTAAGCCAACAAGATGAATCAATAAACTTATCTAAAATAGATGACAAGGCCTATATCAAGTCTTTGTTGGAAGTTCTCACGACTTTTAATGACACTACAAGTGATAAGCATGTTTGTACTTTAAACCTTAATATTGTAGTTATGAAGAATATGCTAATATATGTGAAAACTGTAGAATTTGATTTAATAGAGGCAACACTTCATGGATATAAACATAAGGCAATGGTGAAGGTAAAATGCAAGGATTGATGGATCTTGGTTCCCATTATGCCCTCCACGAAGTGATTTGTCAACAATTTTGTCTCAACACATACAATCCAAGACCCATCTAAAGGCAATGGAGATGGTTCGACATGCTGGTACACCAATAATGAGTGGATTTCCAGGTCGTCCACGAAAGCAAAAAACTTTACCTTCAAATCAACAAACCTTGAGCAAATTTCTTGTTTAAACCTTTTGACCTTCATCTAGTCAAGAATGTGAGTTCTCCACTCCACATTATTTTGCTTTGTCACTATTGTGTTGGGGATATTGGCATAACAACATAGTGATAAATGATGAGGAAGTACATGTAAAAAATCATTTCTCATCGATCAAAATCATGGAGCCTTATGGTTCTCTGAGCCATACACCAAAGTTGTTGTGACGTATGAGATGCAAGAGTGTGTTATTGATGGATGTTTTTGCCATTTTGATTGTAAAAGAGTATTGAAGATTGAAGAACCCTTTCATAATCTTACATCTGAAAAATGTAATGATTTCTGTATGAGGGTGTATAGGGAGCGTAGGGGTAAAGTCAAAAGAGGTAATCAAGGAATTGTGGAAGATAGGTGATTAGATTATCTTACCCAAGAAGAGACAAGAAAGGAAATTTCAAGTTCTAAGCAAAGTATCTGTCGCACTCATAGACAAATATGGTGGCTAGCTTGCAAAGTTGCAATGCTTTCGGTAAAGGTAATGACTCTCAAGGAAGTATCCCTTGAGAGTGTGGAACGGAAGTATGTTCGATGATATTGTAATAACATTATTGAGGCTCATCGAGCTGGAAAATTTGGTGGAAAGAATGCATTATGGGATTTCTTGACAGATGTTGCACAAAACCTTACTCAAAAGCCACATGGACAACAATTTAAAGACACATCTAAGGCAATTTTTGTCATGATTAAAAAGTGGGGTGAACCAAGATTACACGACTTTGTTTCTAAAATTTTAGAGGGATCCATGAATATATATTTCAGGATGTGGCTAAGGTTTATGAAAATGAAAAAAGAGTGCATGGCATTATAACAAAGGTTCCTTTCATTATTGCCGAGGATGAGACTGCGATTAAGCAGAATGTTAAGTGGGATAGGTCAAATGATTTACTTTTGGGTTTTTGTGGGCTGAAGTCATCCCCTCATCAATGTGTCTCATCATGTATGATAAAGGTGGGTGACTCTAATCTTGGTTATGAAACCATTGTTAGCTCCTTTAACGTCTATGTCGTCGAACACTATGCTAGGGTGTTAATTGCGAATCCTCTTCACCCTAAACTTCCACGATTAAAATGCCAATGGAATGAAGTGGAAACTCTATGGGAAAAACACCTCTCCACAAGTATTGGGCCAATTGTTGGACATGCATCGGATGGAGATAGTAGGAGAAAAAAGATTATGCTTCAAGATTACTTAAACCCAAGAATATGCCTTGGGATGGTTGGATCTTCAAAGGTCAAATGGTAAATTGTCTTCATGATCAAGATTTCATCCATAATGGAAAAAAACTTGTGAATACACTAGATAATCCCTGAAGACAATTTGTAATCAGAGATGTATGGATCACATTGAATAATGTGTCATTGGTATATAATAACTTCTCTATCGATGCACATGGCTTAAGGGAATGTGATATTATGAGAGAAGATAGACAAAATTGGGCTGAGCCCAAAGAATTGCAAGTAGGAATGTTTTTTTTTTTCCAAAAAAATTCTACTTCCATTAGTTAAGAAAAAGTACATAGGATAATATATAACTCATATGTTACAAGCCACTTTGCAATGGCTACAAGAAAACATTATGTATAAATGAAGCAACAAAACCTCGTCACAGAATTACTCGACAGACTCCCCTCAACATGAGCCTCACACAACCCACATTCAGCAAAGACACCCTCCAATCTCTTCACAATTCAGCACCTACCTCTATGTTTGGTACTCTAGGAGGAAACAGCCACCGAGGTGGCTAATAAATCCACTTTGCATTGCCATCCACCATTTGTAACATCGGAGAACCTCTCCATTTAAGAAGGAAGCGGTATCTAGTTTCTTCACTCGCATCAGAGGACCCCTAAAGGCTATCAAACTTTCCTTGTAGCGTAGAAATCAAATTAAACCAAATCATCATTAAACTCTTAGTTGATGGGGTTCTCTTCGCGGTAAACACCTCCTTGCACCTAGATACCCACACTTGCCAAATAGTAAGGCCAACCACGAAAAACCAAACATATACGTATCGTTCCTATATGTGGAATGAATCTCCTTGAGCCGCAGGTTGAACTGTTCCATTCAACACCTTTAAAGAAGGGCTATTTCCATTCCACCCATGAAACCATGCAGCCAATTCAGTAGCTCATGCGAGTTCTACTACATGAAGATTTTTACGCTCTACTACACCGTTTTGCTGAGGTGTGTGTCAACACGAGAACTCTCGTCGGATTCCTTCTTTTCGGAGATACGTCGTAAATTCATCCGAGAAATATTCTTTGCCTGCATCTGATCGAAGACAGTGTACATGCCGACCCGTAGTTTTTTCGACTTCGGCTTTGAATGTTTAGAAGTGCCTGAACACTTCACTCTTTTGCTTCATCGGATAGATCCAGGTGTTCCTGGAAAAGTCGTCGATGAACGTGACATAGTATCCGCATCCGTCGAATGTTGTTGTCTGGGTTGGTCCTCACACATCTGAATGTACGACATCTAGGATTCCTTTGCACACATTCTGCTCTTTAGTGAATGGGTGATGGCATTGCTTTCCAAACTGACATGCTTCGCATATGCGTGTAATCTCCTTCGTCGTAAAGTTCGGGAGTCCAATTACGACTCCTTTCGATTGCATGTTCTGGAGCTTTTGGAGATTGATGTGGCCGATTCTCTTGTGCCACAGTTTCAAGTCGGTTTCGACTTTCTGGCCCTTTGCAAACATGTCTGACTTTACCTCGCTCAATTTGAGGATGAACATACGGCCTTCACGACGGCCGTGAGCTATGACTTGATCGCCTTTTCCGATGAAGCACCCATCGTTATTGAAGCGTACTTGCATTCCTTCTTCAACAATCTTGCCAACCGAGACCGGGTTTTTCGTAATAGTGGGGAAATGCATCACGTTCTTGAGGTAGGTCTGTTTGCCGTCGTTTCCAAATAGGACGTTCCCGATATGTTGTATCGGGTGAGTTGTGTCATCTCTTGTTTCGACATATCCGAGACGTTCGGGCTTCCATAGTTCCCGAAACCAATCTTCATGGGATGTCATGTGATTGGATGCTCCCGAATCAACAAACCATACACAGTTCGGAGTGGAAGCGGTAGGTGATGCAAGTGAGAACATTGAGTGTGCTTCATGCTTCATTATGAACATTACGCCGCGGTCACCGTAGTCGGAGTTCATGGCGTAATTTGTTAGTTGTCGACCTTGCTCACGCTTCTTCTTCCGACACTCCTCTTTGTAGTGGTCGGGTTTTCCACAGTACCCGCACTCAACTGGGTTCCTATGATTGCTTGGTCCGGCATGATGACTCCCCCTTCTGTTGAACTCTCTGGGGTCATTTCTGTTGGGAGACAGGTCCCTCCGGATGGGAAGAGAAAAGAACAGTGCTGATGAACTGTTGAGCGGCAAGCTCAAACCGGAGCCGGATCGGCTGAATAAGCCGGAGCCGGTAAGCGAGACGGATCGGGCGAAACGGATCGGTATGACGGTGAGCAACCGAACCGGCAACCAGTGGAGGCCGGGTGCAATCAGTAACCGGCAGTCCAATCGGAAGCCTAGAATAGGATAGACTACTAGGTATCTATAGTCTCGTAGTAAGTGTCAGATGCTCGTGTGAGCATTGAAGTACATGGTACTTCTGTCAGTCCCAAGAGGATTTGTATAAATAGTGCTACTTAGCACAGTGTGTAAATAGAGTCTTAATATAATTTTGAAATTACGTTCTGCTCTCTCTCTCTCTCTCTCTCTCTCTCTCTCTCTTTGTGTTGTTCTCTGTTTTACGCTTCCGCAAACACTCACGTTTTCATGGTATCAGAGCGCGAGGGTTGAGAACCTTTGCTGCAAACATTTACTCTTGAGAAGAAAACCCTAACAGGTTGAAAACAGACACAGTAGAAGACATGGATAGAGGCATGGCTACGTCACTCCCGGTGGAGAAGCTCGACAGGAGCAACTACGCATCCTGGTCTTACAAGATGCACCAGTACCTGCTTGGACACGGGTACTAGAGTTATGTCGAAGGAGCGAATGATGCGGCGCCAGAATCGGCACACAAGGACTTCCCGGTATGGGAACAGGCGGCAAGCAGGGTGATGTACTGCTTCGCGTCCAGTGTCGGTGATTAGCTGCTCAGCCACATCCGTGACGCCAAGACACCGAAGGATGCTTGGGGGAACCTGAAAAAGGTTTTCGCCGCAAGCACCACTACCCGGAAGCTGCAACTCAGACAGGAGTTGAGCAATGTTCGGTAGAAGAACATGTCCGTGGCAGACTACACGGGCCGGATAAAGGAGATCTGCGACTCGCTCGCCTCTATCAATGTTACCGTAGAGGAAGACGAGATGGTGCAGGTATGTCTCGGAGGCCTGGCGTCCAAGTTCGGAGCGTTCCAGACTGCGGTGTGTACAAGGGAGAATACCCCCTCATTCTTCGACTTACAGTCAATGCTCCTTGTAGGGGAGAACCATGCCGGTGCATCTAACAGTGCATCCCCGGACAACCGAATGTTGTACATGGGAACGGATCGGCTCCGTGGGCGTGGTGGAAGAGGTGGGTCGGCACGCAATGGAGGCGGCCGGCAAGAGCAGGAACAGAGGCACTATGAGCGTGCCGACAGTAGTTCCGGGACTTCCACAAGCAGGGGGAGTCAAGGCGGTGCCGGAGGCCGGCAAGACAAATCTGCTACGGAATGCTGGTACTGTGGCAAAAAGGGCCACAAGGAAAGCGAGTGCTGGAGAAAGTGTGCCGATTCGGACAAATCCGGATCCGGCAAGACCGGTAAGGATGGCCGGCAAAACTCGCACTACGCAAACGGATCAGGAGGATCCGGAACCGGAAAGGCCGGTAAGGGGCCAGCCTTGGTGATGAATCACAAGGCAAACTCAATGAAGAAGACCACTTCCAAAACGGAGGAAGTGTGGTATGTTGATTCCGACGCGTCGAACCACATGACGAGCCACAAAGAGTGGTTCTCCTTTCTGGAGAAACCGGATCAACCAGGAGTAGTCAAAACCGGAGACGACACTCCTCACCCAATCGTGCACGTCGGAGAAGTCCCTCTAAGCCACGTCGGACAGAAAGGGAAGCTGATGAACGTATTACACGTTCCAACAATCACGAAGAACCTGGTGTCCGTCGGTCAGATTATCGACCAGGGGATGCATGTGCGGTTTACGCACCTCGGGTGCTTCATTGAGGATGAGGGCGAAGTCATTGCGCAAGGGCGCAGAGACAGGAGGATGTTTATCCTCAACACCAATGACTTAGGCACCGCTCTGTTCGCGGAACGATAGAAGGTCGAGTCGGACATCGACCTGTGGCACAAGCGGATAGGCCACATCAACTACCGGAGGCTTCAAGACCTGCAAACGAAACAAGTCGTTTTCGGTTTGCCGAAGTTCAGCGGCCGGAGAGCCGAAATTTGTGAAGCCTGCCAACTTGGGAAGCAACACCGGCTTCCATTCCCCACCGAACGGAACCGGAGCCGTAACAAGCTCGATCTCATCCATTCGGATGTGTGGGGACCGGCAAAAAGTGTAAGCCTTGGCGGGAGCCGATACTTCGTCTCCTTCATCGACGACTTTACTCGACATACTTGGATCTACCTCATTGAGCGGAAGAGCGAAGTCTTCGACTGTTTTCGGAGCCTCTAGAAGATGATGGAACGGGAATCGGAGAGGAAGATCAAATGCCTTCGGTCGGATGGCGGAAAGGAATATTTTTCCGGCCAATTCACTAGTTATCTACAACAGAAGGGAATTCGGTGAGAGTTCAGCTGCAGATACACACCGGAGCAAAATGGTGTGGCCGAAAGGAAGAACCGGACACTCGTCGAAGCGGCAAGGGCAATGCTGGAGGAGAAGAGTATGCCCCGGTTCTACTGGGCGGAGGCGGTCCAGACGGCCGTCTACATACAAAACCGCATTGGTGACAAGGTGTCAGCTCATGAGCTGTATTTCGGGCGCAAGCCGAACTTAAGACACGTTCGGATATTCGGCAGCATAGCGTATGTGCATGTGCCGGATCAGAAGCGGAGAAAGCTGGATGCAAAATCGGAAAAATGCATCCTAGTCGGCTATGCTCAAGAGCAAAAGGGGTATAAGTGCTATAACCCCCGGACGAAGGAAGTCCGAGTTAGCCGGGATGTCGAGTTCGATGAATCGGCATCTTGGTACTCCGTACCGACTCCGACTTCCGCTCCCGACCCAATGCCGAAAGATCAGGCCAGTGAGCCTGAATCAGTCCTGTCAGAGGATGGTGAAGACGGGACTCAAGATGAGATTCCGGAATCGTTTCGGTTGAGTGGACCGAACGAGCGACTGAGTCGTTTAGACCAGTCGGATGAAGAGACAACAAGTGGTGGAGACTCTGCCGTGCTCTCCCCGCGCAAGGAACCGAGGAAACGGTTCACGTGCAAAGAGAAAGGGAAGAGGAAGATGCCGGAATTCGAAACCGGCAATGATGAGTCGGATTGGTGCGTATCCGACTCCGGAAAGGAGAAAGGCGGATCTTCGGCAACGAAGACCGAACTGGCCAAGAAGGGCCTCAAATCAGGTGACGGTGCGTTGCGCCGATCAACCCGCCAGAAGGATCCCGTCATACGGTACGGGTACAATGAATACATGGCGCATCATTATGTGTACATGACTAAGGTGACAGAAGTGCGTGAGCCGGAGAGCTACGCAGAAGCGGCAAAGGACGCAAATTGGTGTGCCGCTATGGACGAAGAAATGCGGGCACTCGATGCCAACGAAACCTGGGACCTAGTTGATCCTCCCCGTCACTGTAAACCGATCGGATGCAAGTGGGTGTACAAGGTCAAGTACAACGTCGACGGTTCTGTTAACCGGTACAAAGCCCGGTTAGTGGCAAAGGGATACGTGCAGACCCATGGAATCGACTACGACGAGACCTTCGCTCCTGTGGCGAAGATGACGACGGTTCGTGTGGTACTGGCGGTTGCTGCGGCAAGGGGGTGGCATCTTCACCAGATGGATGTGAAGAACGCCTTCCTTCAAGGAGAGCTTGAAGAAGAAGTCTTTATGACTCAGCCCCCCGGATTTCAATCGGAGATGAACGAGTCGGCGGTATGCCGACTGAAGAAATCGCTTTACGGCTTGAAGCAAGCCCCCCGAGCCTGGAACACGAAGATCACGCACCGGTTGCGTAAGCTGGGGTTTGCTGTCTCTAAGTCGGACTCTTCGTTGTTCATCCGGCAAGGCTCTGACGGTCCGGTATGTATACTCTTGTATGTGGATGATTTAGTCATCACCGGACCGGGTCTTCCCGAAATCAACCGCGTCAAGTCCCGGTTGTCGGACGCATTCGAAATGAAGGACCTGGGGGACCTTCATTATTTTCTTGGGATCGAAGTGATCGGGACCCCCGACAGCATATTGCTCTCACAATGACATTACATGTTGAATATCCTGTATAAGTTCGGCATGACGGATTGCCGACCTGTCTCCACACCCCTGGACCGGAACCAAAAGCTCTGTCCCAACTCCGGACTGGCCTGCAATGAGAAACGGTTTCGACAGGTTGTGGGAAGCCTGATCTACTTAACCATCACCCGACCCGACATCAGCTATCCGGTCGGCATGGTAAGTCAGTTCATGCAGAAGCCGACCATGGAGCACCTTCAGGCACTAAGGACCGGGGACTGCTATACCGGCGAGGTATACCAGAAGACCTTGTCGGTTACACCGATGCTGACTGGGCCGGCGATGCGTCTGATCACCGCTCCACTTCCGGATACATGTTCTTTATAGGTAGCGCGGTCGTTGCGTGGAGCAGCAAGAAGCAGCCCACAGTGGCTTTGTCAAGCACTGAGGCTGAGTACTGAGCCGCTACTGTTGCCACTTGTGAAGCCATCTGGCTTCGGCGACTGCTGCGAGACTTGCGGATCAAGGTGCGAACCCCGATCCCGATTTACTGCGATAACATGAGCAACCTGTAGCTCGCCAGGAACCCTGTGTTCCATGCTCGCACAAAGCACATCGAGGTGCACTACCACTTCGCGCGTGAGCGGGTCCTGAGCGGTGAAGTTGACCTACGGTATGTTCATACGGATCGGCAAGTTGCCGACATCTTCACCAAGCCGCTCGGATCGGACAAGTTGCAGCACTTTACCGACATGCTTGGTATTCAGCATCTCGACGTGCCGCACATGAGGGGGAGAAGCAAGGGCAAAGTCTCTACCGAAACTGGCAAAGGCAAAAAACTGTTGAGCCCGTCGGTAAGAGGAGAGCCGGAAGAAGAAGAGTTGTGCACTCAGGAAGAGAAGTGCATGCTGTGCGGAGGTCATCACGACGGTACTGACCATGATGCGGAGTCGAATGGAGAATTCGATTTCGGTTCACCGGTTGAAGAAGCCGAGGGAAGCATGGAGAAGGCCAAGACTCGGAAGTGGTCCGATGTGGTGAGAGGCCTGAAGTCGGAAGTCGAATCAGAGTGTACCGATTCGGACAAGAGCTAGAACGAGTCGGAGACAGCTGACTCGGATCAACAGATGGACCCGGATGAGTCGGATCGACTAAAGGCCAAGGGGACACGGACACAGCGGAAGTCGATGCCATCGTGGGAAAACCGACGGATCGGCAAGCGCCGGAGTCACAGCAACGTGAGTGCTGAGATGGGCCTATTGAGCAGACATGCCAACCGAGAGGGTCAAGGCGCGCAGAACCAAAGGGTTCGCGGCAAACGGGACCGGACTGGACGAGGAGCGCGAGCAAGGCGGAGTGACGCCAGGAGGAGTCGGTTGAAAGAACCGACTGCCACAGAGGTCGACACTACGACCCCACCTCAGGTTGAGCTTGAGGGGGAGTGTTGAGCGGCAAGCTCAAACCAGAGCCGGATCGACTGAATAAGCCGGACCCAGTAAGCGAGACGGATCGGGCGAAACGGATCGGTATAACGGTGAGCAACCGAACCGGCAAGCAGTGGAGGCCGGGTGCAATCCGTAACCGGCAGTCCAATCGGAAGCCTAGAATAGGATAGACTACTAGGTATCTATAGTCTCGTAGTAAGTGTCAGATGCTCGTGTAAGCATTGAAGTACATGGTACTTCTGTCAGTCCCAAGAGGACTTGTATAAATAGTGCTACTTAGCACAGTGTGTAAATAGAGTCTTAATATAATTTTGAAATTACGTTCTGCTCTCTCTCTCTCTCTCTCTCTCTCTCTCTCTCTCTCTCTCTCTCTCTCTCTCTCTCTCTCTCTGTTGTTCTTTGTTTTATGCTTCCGCAAACACTCACGTTTTCATGAACAAACTCGGCCAAGGCCGAGACCGGATGAGTAGTACCCGGCTACTGAGAGTCGGATGATGCAGACCCGGTGAAGAACGGATGAGGAGTACCCGGCTACGGAGAGCCGGATGATGCAGACCCGATGAAGACCGGATGAGGAGTACCCGGCTACGGAGAGCCGGATGATGCAGACCCGGTGAAGACCGGATGAGGAGTACTTGGCTACGGAGAGCCGGATGATGCAGACCCGGTGAGGACCGGATGAGGAGTACCCGGCTACGGAGAGCCGGATGGTGCTGACCCGGTGAGGAATGCTCACCGGACGAAGAGACATATTCGTAAATATGTTTCTGAGAGCCCATCGAGGCTATATTTGTAAATAGCCGAAAAGTCATATTAGTATAAATATGACTTAGGGCAAACTTTTAGGTTGTTGTTGTTATTCTTGTTGGTGCAAGAAAAGAGAGAGCGCGTAACTGTGTACAGAGAGAGAGAGAAAGAGGTTGTTGCCTCTGCTGTAACCGCCGCCTGTGGCGAAGATCGTGAGCACAAGGTCGTTGCCTCCGTGAACTCACTGTTGTACATTCTAGCATAGTGATAGTTTGCAGCCTGTGGGCTGCCGTGGTTTTTCCCTCTTTGGGATTTCCACGTAAACATCCTGTGCACTCGCTTCTTCTTCATGTCGTGTTTTATTTCCCGTTTTTCTGTCGATGATTCTAAGCTCGGTTGTGGCCGAGCGTTGTGCAAAAGGAGCCTTGAGTTCCCGTCAAGTGGTATCAGAGCGAAACAACACAGCAAATGGACGAATCGTTTGGCGGCATGTTCAAGCTCACTGGCTCCAACTATTCGGTATGGAAGTCGAGGATGAGGGACATGCTCGTGGTTAAAGACCTCTGGCTGCCGGTTCAGTTCGGGGACAAGAGACCGGACAAAATCGACGCCGCGATATGGGAGGTGATGCACATGAAGACAACGGCGTACATACGGTGCTTCATCGACATGAGCCTGTACAACAACTTCAATGAAGAGAGCAAGGCTCATGAGCTCTGGGAGAAGATCGGCATAATGTTTCAAAACAAAAATGTTGTCAATCAGGTTTCGGTATTCCGAAAGCTAGTAAGACTCCGGTACCAAGATGGCTCCAGCATGGTGGAGCACATGAATGCCTTCCAGGGGCTGATTCACCAGGCAACTTCATTGGAAGTACCTCTCGCCGACGAGGTACTAGCGCTACTTCTGCTCGGTTCCCTCCCGGATAACTGGGAGACGTTGGTTGTCACTTTGGGCAACGCCGGGCCGGAAGGAAAGCGGTCATCCCTAGCAAGAGTAAAGTTGAGCTTGCTAGATGAGGAGGCGCGTAGGAAAGATAAAGATACGAGCTCCGATTCCAAAGCGCTCCTTACCGAATCGGAACGCGGAAGACATAGAAACCGTAGTCCCCAGAACCGGGAGAAGTCGGGGACACGGTCAAAGTCAAGGGGAAGGCCTACTTGCTTCTATTGCGGCAAGCAGGGACACTTCCAAAAGAACTGTCGGCATTTCCGAAAGGAGAAGGAAACTGACGGTACCGATTTGAAGTGGACCCCGGACCGGAACGGTAAAGACAGGAGGGGGCCAGACCGGAAGGGAACAACGGCAATCGCGGCAAGTGAAGAAGAGTTGATGCTCATCACCGAGGAGAGTGAGATAAACCTTGCCGGCGACGAGATGACCTGGGTGGTAGACTCTGGAGCGTCGTTCCACGTTACCCCGAAGCGAAAATGCTTCTCATCCTGCTCAACCGGTGATCACGGCTGTGTCCGAATGGGAAATGAAGGTACATGCCGAATTGTCGGCATAGGAGACGTGTGGCTGACAACACCAACCGGATGCAAGTTCCTGCTGAAGGATGTCCGACACGTTCCGGAGGTTCGACTGAACCTGATGAGGGCTACACGGGTACCATCCGGAATGGCGTCATGAAGCTCAGCAAAGGGAGCCTGATTGTGGCTCGGGCCTGGAAAGTAAACACATTCTACCTGATGAGTGCCCGGTTATGCCCGGAAGAAGTGAACATGGCTTCCGACACTGCCGGTGAGCTGTGGCACAAGAGGCTATGTCATATGAATGAAAAGGGGATGAAGAGGCTTGCAGACGACAACCTCATTCCAGTGAAGAACGTGCACTTAGAGAAGTACACTGATTGTCTGGCCGGTAAGCAGAACCGGACCTCCTTCCGACCAAGGCCACCGATGAGACGGAATGCACCACTTGAGTTGGTGCATACGGATGTGTGTCAAGTAGACACGAAGTCACATGCCGGAGCGCACTACTTCGTGACGTTCATAGATGACCACAGCCGGAAGTTGTGGGCCACACCGTTGAAGACGAAGGATCAGGTGTTATCCATCTTCAAAGAGCTCCACGCGAGTGTGGAAAGAGAAATCGGCCGGAAGCTGAAGGCGGTTCAGGCAGATAATGGAGGAGAATACCGGGGGTAGTTCGAGGAGTACTGCCGCTCGAAGGGAATCCGGCTCGAATTTACAGTCCCGAAGACGCCGGAACTAAACGGACTGGCTGAGAGGATGAACCGGACCATAATGGAGAGGGTCCGAAGTATGCTAGCGCATGCAAAACTACCCAAGAAGTTTTGGGCTGAGGCACTGTCGACGGCGACATATGTGATAAATAGATCACCCTCAGTACCCTTGGATGGAGACATGCCACAGAGAGTGTGGACCGGTAAGGAAGTATCCTACCGGCATCTGAAGGTGTTCGGGTGTCTCGCGTACGTGCATATAGCTAAGGACCGGAGAGGAAAGTTAGATCCAAAGACCCGGCCATGCATATTCCTCGGTTACGGTGACGATGAGTTCGGCTACCGAGTGTGGGACCTGGTCGACAAGAAGGTATTCCGGAGTCGAGATATTATCTTCATGGAGAACAAGACGCTCGCCGACTCGGAGTCAGAGAAGAAGATAATGAACTTCGAGTCGACCGGTAAGGATAGTCTCTACAATGAGCAGACCCAACCGGCAAGAGACCGGTTAGCACTTGAGGAACCAGCCGGTTACGGTGAGGATACCGAACCGGCAGAAGAAGAAGTAGAGGAAGCTGAAACCGGAACCGGCCAAGACCCCGAATCGGATTCGGATGAAGAGTAGATGGATGAGCCGGTCACCAAAGCCCAGAGACGGAGATATCCTCTCAGAGAGAGAAGGGCGCCCCGAAGATTTCCGGATACAGAGCATGTTCTGCTGACCAATGAGGGGGAGCCGGAAAGCTTCGAAGAAGCGAAGGATGACACCCACAACCGAAAATGGTTAAGTGTCATGCAGGACGAGATGGATTCCCTGCATGAGAACCATACGTACGAATTGGTGGAGTTGCCGAAAGGAAAGCGGGCACTCCGAAACAAGTGGGTGTACAAGTTGAAACCGGGAGATGTCGGCAACCCCCCGAGACACAGCACCGTCCGGATGGAGGTCATCTTTACTACCGGGGCAAATATCTCGTCGAAGTCTATGCCCTTCTTCTGCTGGAACCCCTTCACCACGATCCTGGCTTTGTGTCTCGGGGGGTTGCCGGCATCTCCCGGTTTCAACTTGTACACCCACTTGTTTCGGAGTGCCCGCTTTCTTTTCGGCAACTCCACCAATTCGTATGTATGGTTCTCATGCAGGGAATCCATCTCGTCCTGCATGGCACTTAACCATTTTCGGCTGTGGGTGTCATCCTTCGCTTCTTCGAAGCTTTCTGGCTCCCCCTCATCGGTCAGCAGAACATGCTCTGTATCCGGAAATCTCCGGAGCGCCCTTCTCTCTCTGAGAGGATATCTCCGA